>NC_055702.1:6602825-6903242 GCF_017639745.1 Melanotaenia boesemani
TACAAGGCTTTCCACAGTGAACTCATCTGTATACCAATGATTGCAAGGTATCCAGGTCCTGTAGCTGCAAAACAAGCCCAAACCATCACCCCTCCACCACCGTGCTTGACAGTTGATATGAGTCACTTCTAATATAGGGTTTTGACAAGAAAGGCATACTTTCAAGATTCCGTTATTGTCAGTCAAAAACACCACTCCAGAGATGATGTGGAGAATGAAATTATGTTGCATTCAGGACACAAAAAAAAAGAAGCAAAAAAAAAGAAAACCAACACACCTTAGCGGCCACTATCCATAAGGGTTCAAAAGAGGCTTTTGTGGCTCTGAGCATGCTCAGTTACAGAAAGTTTGACTTCTTTAGCACAAAATTAAGAGATCATATGTCACTTTAATTATGATCAAATTCAAGGTTGCAACAAATTTGTTTCTGTACAAAAACTTAGAGTAAATTAAGGCTCAGATGCTGCATCAAGATGGAATATGAAATGATGGATGATAGTTAAGGCCTAGAGTTAAGGTGCTGGTGGTGAGATTGCAAGAAGCAGACTTCTGATGATGCTACATGTGCTGGTAAAACTGGAGTTGGGGAATACCTGATACATATGACACAAGGTCTTAAGGAGATGATAGGGAAGTCATATTTAAAAATGGCAGAAAACAAACTGACTTGATAAGAAGGAAAGCAGAAAGACAATTGGATCAGAGCAGTGATGTCATAATCACTGTGGAAGGTTTGATAATGTGGATGGAAAAGGCAGGGTAGTAGAGGAAAAGCCACAGTAATAAAGAGATTGAAGAGATGAATTTCTTTTATTGAACCATCACCAACATTTAATTTAACTTTAGACTGTATGAATGGAAATGTGTGAAAATATTAAAATCTTTACAGACAAAATATTTGCTGCAATTAAGAAAGAAACTTAAAAATTTCCCTAAATTTATTTTTATGAGAGCTGCAAAAAACAGATAAAGTGCATCTAAATCTGACCTATAAAACAGTGGAAAGAAATAAATGAAAACTTCTGAATATTCTTTGATTTCTAAACTCAAACTAATCTGTGTTAACAGATATCAGCAGCAAATTGGACTTGGTGACCAATCAGGAGACAACATATAGGTCTATAGCTCATTCTGCATCAAAGTCTGAAAGCATAGTTCCTATGGTAACACAATACGTAACCTACATTTTGTTATGCTGCTACTGTAAAGCTTCTCTGGTGGCAAATGTGAAGTAGGTTTGGATGTTTAACATAACACCTAAGCTGAGATGCTATTGTGAGTTCTGTAGACTTATTTGGGATTATAATCCATGCTTAATAGTCAGAGTAAATACTGGAAAGATGTCACTAATTGAACACTGTATTGCTGTTAAATTTGATGATTAAAATGCCAATATTTAATCAGCATTTAAATGTGGCTCACTAGTTGATTAAGGATGACAGCAAATTTAGTTTTCTCACAATTGTTTAATAATTTGATGTGTATTTAAGTGATTTTGTTACAGTGCCAGATACAAACTTCCTACATTTCTACCAGATGACAATTAAATGTAATTTGTCTAATTCCTGTCTGGGATATCATATGGATCCAAATAATTATTCACGTAATTTAATCCAAAAATTTCAACTAAATCTGCTTTGAGCAGTTTTTTAAAAAGCTACCAATTATTTACAGCTCAACATATCCCGCCGAGCCATTAATCTCACTTTTAGTAAAACCCTCATATGTGACAGTTTTGTGTAATAATGATGAGGACGCAGACGCAAGACCAAGGCTCAGGAGGCAGGCATGTAAAGAGGGAAAATAATGAGTTTTTATCTACGTAAAGCAAAGTAAAGGTGCTGTAGTGGCAGGTCCATAGAAGATAAATCCCAAATGTAAAAAAAAGTGTGGCAATCTGGTGTGAAAGCAGAATGTAAAACTAAGCTCTATACAAAAGAAAACACAAAAAAACAAAGAAACTCAAGTTCTGAATAATATAACAGGATGTAAAATGTACTGAGATGCTTAACGTAACACTGTGTCAGAAGTAAAAGGGGAAAACCTTTAACATGCTGACTGAGGCCTGAAGAGTTTGAGGTCTTCCTCTCTGATCACCGCACAGTCTGATACTGAGGTAAACCTGCAGGGACGTCCACTCCTGGGAAGAATGACAACTCTCTCGAATGTTGTCCACTTGTGAATAATCTCTTAATGAAGTATGATGGAAATCAATGGGCAGCTGCATTTCTGATGTCTTTCCTCCTCGGCATTGTGTTAACACACCTGTAAGCTCAGCAAACTGCCAAACTGCTCACACTTATAAAGGATTAAATAATCAAATAAATTTTATCAAGAGTACATGGCTGCTGCTTACCCTCAGAATTATTAGGGAAGTTGGCTTAGTTATAGTTAAATATGTCTCATGTTGTACATTTAAGGTTTTATTTACCTCACTTTGAGAAATTGATTCTTCTTTCTTATTCACATGATCATATTTTATCGTAATGACTGATTTTCTTCAACAACATTCATTGTACTGCTTCGGCCCTCCAGAGCGCTTTGTTTAGCCAGTCAGATGGTCTGGATGGTTCTTCGATCTCACCTAAAAGCTAGAGGAGATCGAGCCTTCTCAGTTGTGGCCCTCACTCTGTGGAACACTTTACCTTAAACTGTGCAACCTGCATACTGTCTGTCCACCTTTAAATCTTTTTTTAAGACACGTTTATTTACTCTGGCCTTTGGCTGAGTGCAGGCACCCTATTAGGGTTTTTATGTTGTATATTTGTGTGTTTGTGTAAAGCAGTTTGGAGGCTTTGGCTGTATAAATGTTATATGGAAATAAATTTGACATTGGAAAAATAGTCAAAAATTTTATTAAATTTTTTTTAAATAAAATTTACTAAGGAAGAAACATTTATTTATTTATTCATTCATTTTTTAAATAAAATAAAATAAAATAAAATCAGATCTGACAAAAAAAAAAGGAGAAAAACTTAATTCTACATTTTTGCCAGCAAAAATATTGATGGAAGATTTAATGCAGACTGCCTGCCAACGTGTGAGTTCTTTTCCTTGCTCATGCAGATCAAGTGGGCAGATACATTTACATGCCGGGCAAAGAGAGCTTTTCTTTTTTTTTTTTTTTAATGGTGCGTGGGTGAATATGCGTTAGCTTGGTGCTTTCCAAATACTATCATCAAGACCGACAATAATAAAAACACACATGACTTGCAGAGAAACTCCAGCAGAGGTCTATGTTCATCAGTGCGGCAGCTTCTCTGGTTGATGGAAGATGAATTAAAAACAAATTTTCTTTCTTGTAAAAAAGTATTCATCATCTCGATTAAACACTGTATTAAATGTTAACTTCCCAAAACCAAACACATTCATATTTTACTATTTTTTTTTCTTCATTCGCCAAGATGTTTCTAGACGGAAGCTTCCAGCCAGCAGCTGAATAACCCAGATGGTCTCTGTATGCGCTGTACTCTGTCATTTAGAGCTGCCTCTACATTCTCACTCCATTGTAATGCATATCTGCACGTGGTGCTTTTAGCTGTGAGCTCCTTTCATACTAGAATCAGTACGTCTCAATCAATCTGGGGTCCCTTTTATTTGCAGTGACCACTGCTTGGTCCAGCTTCAGCCAGTTAGCTTTGTAGCTCAGTAGAGGGTTATTTGTCTTATGTCTGGGGATATGTAACAATAGCTGTTTCTGGGAGGGGAAGCAAACATTTGTAGTATATGTAACCATCTGCCTGACTATGCTGATTATACTAGCAGCTTATCTAAATCTTGATTCTATGGAGGAGAGCTAGAATCATAATTTTGAGCTTTTTGTCTGTTTGCATGCAGTTTTTTTATTATTATTATTTTGCTTGTGTAAATGTGTTTGTCTGACTTTGCTGACCACTCTGTGACTCCTCTGGGTGGTCACTCTGAGCCCACATTAATCTCACAGATGAGAGAAGAGGTCCTGACCTCGGTTGTGTTTCTTTCAGGGGAGGTCATTAACAGTCGGACGGTCTGCTCCTTTCTTTTTGGCCTGACTTTGTGTTTCCTTTGGGGTTAATTAACTTTTTGGCTTCCTGAGAAAAAAATATTGGCATTAAAATAAACACACAACAGAAACGATTTACTTTTTTACTCTTTGTCTCTTGGAGTTAACAATTATTTATGCTATTTACAGACTATTCTCACAAAACCAATTAATTCACTTCAGCGTTTTTGGCGCTATTGTGTGTCAGAAATATCTTCTTGGCCTTTTCCCAGCCATAGATCACAATTATTTTTGTTCTTTCAGGCACAAATAGAACTTTCTGCTCATTTGTTGATCTTTGGCTGCTCCTCATTGGACATTACTGTCAATTTAAGCTCTCTGATTGGTGGAAAAGTTTGACAGGAAGTGGCTTTAACACAATGTCTTGGTCAAAATAGAGATCTTTTAGCTATATAGTAGTATGTGCGATCTTTTTTTATAATTAAAATGTGATAAATAATCGTATGAACATGGCTCACTCATATTGAATTTACCGTGTAGTGTCTCTGAATAAACACCACATCTTGCACCTAGATTGTAAACCTCCTGGACGCAATATTCATGCCTAGAAAACTTCCACAGATCACCTAAATGGTAAGCTATTCATCACTTCTATCCCACAGAGTTACACACTTCTGTTCCTGAGAATTTTATTTAATTATTTGGTTATTTTCCATGTAAATTATCACCCCAATCAAAAATTATAAAAACTTAAGAGATTTGATTTAAAATCAGGTGAAGGAGGTTTAAAAAAGTGTAAATTATCAAGTTCAGTATTAATTTATTCATGTTCTGAATCCATTTCATCAAATTTAGGGTCATCATGGGGTTGGAGACTGACCCAGCTGTCATGCGGGCTACAGCCTGGATATATATTAGACTCAAAGTTCACAACAAATCCCTGTTTTTGAGCGTAATGCAACTATGTATTTGCCGCTCTATTTTTTTAAGTTCAAGTAAAAAAGGAAGCCATGAATTCTTTCTGAATCTGTTCCCTATGATTGCTTCCCCAGAGTTTGACGTCTTCAACGTTTTGGTGCTCATCAAACAATCAGCAGAAAGTGATCGAAGATCTGTTTGTCGCACAGCAGCCACAACCCCACTAAACTGATGACATTATGTGCAACAGAACCAGTTTAACAAGGCAAAATAAACATGAACAACTAAATTAAACATATTTGTTAAATATGGACCAGGAAGTGCAGCTGTGGCATTAGCTAAAGCTAACTAAGATCCAAATAAAGGAATAAAGTAATACAGGCAGCAGAGCAGGTCATCTGATAAAGGTTGATAGATCGCACCTTGTTTAATCCCACTCATTCTACTGTTGTGGCCTTTGGCGAGGCACAATATCTACCTTGTCTCTGGTGATGGAGTATCACTGGTATATGCTGGTCTTTGGTGATGGTTGAACAAGTTGTTGGCTGCTACATTTCTGTCAGTCTGCCTCAAAGACGATGCTGCCATACATGTAGTTTACCACCACCCGTGTGTGAAAGCCCAGTAAATGATTAATAGATTCAGTGTAAAACACCATGATAAAGCACCATATAAATATTATCCTTGGTCATCATCATCATCATCATCATTATTATTATCATTATTATTGTCATCATTAAAGGATGTACAATATCCATTTTGCAATTCTTGTATGTTAGATTGATCCTTAAATTTAAAATATCAATTTCCAAAAACATCTGAAGAGTCACAACATTTAAATATTTAATGGTTATTACTGGTCTGTGAATAATTAAATTTGTTATAGAAACACATGCTTTTACAGTATTTATTATTTTGAATCATTATTTGTTATATTAAAATAGTGCCTGCATCATTATTAATATTCCTTATTGTACTATTGGTTTGCATACATAAATATAGTTTTTGGATTTTGTGGGTTGATGCAGGGCTTATCATGTTTATAGTTATATATAATTATATTTAATTTCTTCTTTTTTTCCCTCTTCTGTTCCATTTCATTGCCTTACTTTGAATGCCATGCTTGATATTCAAATAGAAATGACAGTCCTTCATCAACATGAATGCAGTTATTTCTCATCGTGACACCAAACTGGAGACAAACCAAGCCAGAACCAAGCAAAATTTACGACAATAAAGCAAATATGTTGTCTTTGTTTTTAATTAATTAACTGATGATTAGATTTTAAAATAAATGGAAATTGAACATTTTCATTGAGTCACCAGTTAAAAGATGGAACTCCGCTTTAATCGCAGCTCAATAAAACATCCATGTACAGATCCAAGTCCCTTCAGATGAAAGCATTGTTCTGTCCTTTCAGAATGCAGTAAAAGGTTTGTTTGTTTGAGACATGTTTGGCTGAATTTTCAGTCTTGTTTCTTTTTCATTTTTCTATTTACTACATTCCTTTTGAAGATCAGTGAGCAGACAGAGTACCCCTCTAGCTTTGCTCTCCTCCAGACGTATGAATTATTGACATTATAAATCATGAATGTATTATTCAGTAAGATTCTCCATATTACCCTTTAAAACTGATCCGCTCTCTTGTAGTTTATATCTGGATTGTCCCCTCCACCTAATGTACATGTTTCATTGTGCCATAATTCACTGGTTGAACCACAACATCTGGTGAAGCTGATAACATTCTCCCTCTACTGCAAGTACTCATCCATGCTTTCCACCTCAAAGAAACCGTCTTGTAGGTACAGCGACATGTTTGAGGAGAGGATCTCACCTGTTTTCTCAAATGAGATTTACATCCACCATGTTTGCATTTCACAAAGGTGTCTTTGTTAAACCCTGATTACTCCTGATGTCAACCCCAGATAACGTGGTAACCAAACTGTCTTCTCCGGTAATCCACATTTAGGTTCACATACTGAGGAAAACAGTGTCAGGGCATAAAAATACCCAACAGAGTGCTGTGAATCTCTGAACTCTTCACTTCCACGTGCCAATAAAATATTTATTTAAAGTGCATCCTCATGAGATGTTTCTGACTTCCTGAACAGACTGTGCTGTTTGAACCATCCAGTCATTCTTGCAAGATCATCCTAGCAGCTGCATTGTTTTCACGTTGAATGGCAGCCCTTCAATAATCTGTTCGTATAGCGACACATAAATCCACCAATGCATGGTCTTCTCCTCTAAGCCTTCCTGAATGTACATCCCAGTGGTGCATGTGTGTGTGTGTGTGTGTGTGTGTGTGTGTGTGTGTGTGTGTGTGTGTGTGTGTGTGTGTGTGTGTGCTACATATAAATTTTCAGAGCACATGCATTGCTTGTCTCTACATACATACAGAATACAAAGGGATTCAACTTTACATCTTTTCATTTTCTGGTCAAACATTTAAAGAAATGTTTAACCCTTGTGCACTAATTGTATTCCATAATTATCAAACGCTGAATTTTTAATTATTTTTAAGATTGAAAACAAAGAAATCCATTGATTTCTGTGAACTAAAATTAGATTTTTAATCAATATATAGAAGTCTGACTCATTGTATAGAGTTTGCATTTTATTTTGTTTCCACTAGGCTAAAGACAAACTAGATGCCTGTGAAATGCTGAGAAGAGACAAAACCGGCCCACCAGAGGGTCCAATCTGGCCCAGAGAATAAATTTAGGGACTTTGAAAATGACATAAAACACATAAAAAGACATAAAAGTACTGCATCAGTTCCAGATAACTGATTAAATGTTTTGTAATATTGTATATCATTTATGATTTGTGCACATGTAAATGATAAACTTGCAAAATATTGGTGAAACTTTTTAAATTTTACGCTGTTCATAATTTGTTTTCTTAAAGGATATTTTAATGTAAATATAATGATAATGTGTTTTTGCTTTTTTTCCATTAAAATAAAGGGGGAAAAAATTGAGTTTTCACTATTTATAGGTTTATTTATAGATCCTGTCCCACTCAAGATCAAATTAAAATAACTTTGACACTCCTGCTATCAGGCAATAACCAAAGATCATGTTATTTGGTTGTAATGTAAAATGTTTTAAATTTTTAAATAGTTGTAATTAATTATAATAGACATTTTCTCAGCCTACAAGCCTTTTTCAAAAATATGAGCAGTGCAATGAAATAAAAAGGCATTTTAGAAACTATCCTTTCCCCCCCAAAACCCATGTGATGCAACTTATAATTACATCTGAAGAATATGTGATCGAGTGTTTATGTGAAGAGTAAAAAAATGGCTTCATTTGATGATTCCATGATAAAAAAAAATAATGGATTTTATCCCAAATGATGATAATTTTCTATTCCTAAAAAAAAATATTTTTGATTAACAACCCTAACCAAATGATATTAGATCTTCAATCCAATCAGGAAATTAAAACATTGTGTTATAATATGTTGTGTTTACGTGTAGCCATGACAGCCTGTTAAATGGCATCTGTGACCATGACGCTCACCTCGTAAGAAGAATGTATTTTTACCTCAAACCATGATTGAAGTAATAATTTCGTCTAAACCCAACAAGGGAGACAAAAGTGATTCAGGAAAAGTACTGCACCATATTTTGGTCCCAGTCTAGCATTTCAAGTCTTTTTCACACATGCTTTTTACAGCTGGTGCACCTTTGTGGCGCATTATATCCTGTCTGAAAGTACAGAGGCAGAATCGAGGGAGCCAAAGTAAAGGAAGGAGTAGCAGATGTTAAATAAGTCCACTTTGTAAGCACAGGACTGAGTTGCCTCTGTTGGCATGTGTGAATTACTGAGGAACAGTGGTGGGTTGACAAAGACATCAAATCAAACTTTATTTATAAAGCACCTTTCATGCCACAGGCAACACAAAGTGCTTTACATGATTAAAAACATTTATGCATATTAAAAACAAAACAAAGTGGAAATACATAATAATAGAAACACTCACCAAAATAAGAAATACTCACCAAAATATTTCATACAGCCGCACGCACCCACACACACACACACACACACACACACACACACACACACACACACACACACACACACACACACACCAAGAAGCAAGCAGTCCTCTGTCCCCATTCTATACAAACATGATTGTCTTATTTCTGTCTCGAACTGAAAGTTATTATAAAATACTAAAAGTGATAAGCATATGGCCTGATGCTGCTGTGAGGAAACAATATCAGTTTCATTTGTTGTCGATAAGGTGCAACAAGTCATTCCTTCACAAACATTTTCGCTTTTAGAGTGTGTTGCAGCCTGTTCTCACTCCCAACTTATTATATACAGATATTTAATCAGGAGTCTGCTGCACCAGTTAAACACAAAGGAAACCCCATTTTTCAATGTACAGAGTTAATTGTTGCTGCATGCATTGCATTGCAATAAAATATATATTATTTTGTGTTTTTGCCTCTCATTTACTAAGTACTCAAAAAAAGTTTTAGTCAAAATTAAAGAGCCTACATAAAAGCTAGGAGACAAAATAAAGATAGAAAAAGTCTCAAGGTCTGACACCAACACCAGTCTCACGCCTGAATCAAGTGTCTGTGCCCTTCTTCTGTGACCGCCTCATCCGGTTGATAATCCAGTCTGTTACTGTTGTCACAGCTGCTGACACACTTATCACAGGATAACTGGCAACTTGCAGCTCTAAAGTAGTTCCCTATGCATCAGGAAAATGACAATAACAGGGTAGCCTTCATGCTGAAAACTTATACAAGTGGCAGCATCATGAGATGGAAATGAGAATTTGTTAAGTGCTGATTAAGGAGACATGACAGTGGAAAAACTATTAAAGGAGCTTCAGGCTAACCTGGAACCTGGTAGAGGTTCTATTATGCTGTGGGGCTACTTTAATGGATCTGATACTGAAGGGTTTGAATGTATCAAAAGGTATGCTAAAATCAAACAATGTCTTTCAGCAAGATAAAACACTAATGTTCACATCCAACAGTACAACCCAATGATTAAAAAGTAATTGGTAGATTCTTCAGCTGAATACTGGCTGGCACACTAACCCTCCACCAGTGAGTAAGCCTATCTTCAAACAAGGAGACACACTGGAGATGAATATATTTCTCTTTCAGGATCAATTGCACAGACATCCATGGGTGGGATTTATGCACCGTCCCATGTTAATTTATTTTAAGGCATGTGGGAATATTTCTTATGCAAGAACATGAGGTTATTGAGTTTCATGGTTATTTGTACAATATTAAAAAGAGTCTGAAACTCTACTTTTGGACATTAAAATAATACAAATGGATAATGGAGGTTTATACAACTATTTCCCACAACTAGGAGTTTGAATACTGTCTTGGAGGCAGATAGTTTCCATCTTAAATCTTCATACATTTATAACATGCATCAATGTGGTAGGATATGGTGCAGGGTGTTAATAGCAGACATGATGGATTGTTTAATCAAATGAGGATTTAAGAGAAAAGCTGGAAAGTCTAAAAGTTGAAAACAACTCAAAAGCAATTCTGATAATAAATGTTTTATTTTGTGATGTAGTATAGCAAGTTGGTTTCTCAAATAAAGATCATCAAATGCAACAAGAACATTCTTAAGAGATTAATCACTTTAGTTTTTGTTCTCAGAGTTGCTTCTATTCTCATTCAGACATGCACCCACTCTGAAAGACAAGGTGGAGTTATTTCTACCAAAGAACAAGAAAAATACAAAAAGCCTTGTGGAAATGTGGGAGTTGTGATCACTGTTAAAAAAACAACGATGGCAACCAAACCAAGTCAGGATGGAAACACATCATGACTCTGCACTGGCTTTATCTTATATGAAAACTGGATATCATTATCAAAACAATTCAAAAGTAGTGGTGCTGAAAATGAGAAAAATATCAGGTATGACTTTTATTTAGTTATTTATTTATTTACGTGTGAAACCTCCGGAACGACAAAGCTGGTTTGGTATCTGTTATTATTGTGAGAGTATCTGTTTAAATGTCCATAAGTGGTTTTGTTTATTTCCTTCCTTTTATGTTAATTTGGACATTGTGGCTTCCTTGTTCGAAGACTGGTAGACTTCTTTCACAACGGAGGTGCAGAGGAACGACACAAATGCAGGATGGAGCCAGAGGCACGCAAATGTAAAAAAATATGGTTTATTAAAGAAAACAACAAAGGTGCTGCATAGGCAGGAAGAATTAACACGCAACAAAACACAAAACCAAAACTAAGAACCAGACTAATACTGGAAAGAAATGAGGGAGGAACATAGGGAGAACAAGACATTAAGTTAACATTTCAGAAATTTTATTTCATTTATTTACACATTTTATTTTTATATATTGACATTAGTTTCATATTTAAAATAAGATAATTTCAATTTAGAATTTTACTGAAAATATATTTAAACTTATAAAATAAATTTATTTTATTTAAAAATGTTTACAAATTCAGTTTCATACATTTTTCAATAATTTAGATAACTTAATACTTAATATTAAACATTTATTACATACAATATATTTGTATTTTATTTATAACTTAATTTTTATTTTATTGATATTTTATTTATTTTACAGTCATTACAACTTACAGATCACAATAAATCTATAAAAGTACAAAACATAAAATCCCAGGTCTGAAAAACACAGTACTTCACGTTATGATTAAAGCAACTATTCAAGTTATTTAAAACACACAAACATGTACACGGAAGTAAGAAGTATAAAACAGGTTATCCCTCTGTTTTATTTTCTCATGACCTGCAATGTCTCCAAGTACCCCAAGGGGTAAATAAACCCCCATCTGAAATACTGTTCTGGATGGCTGCAGCAGATATTTAGAGGCCACTGATGTTTCTTAAAGTAGCCAAATATTTGTCAGTGGTGCCTGTCAAGGGTACTTTTTTTATTTTTTTAGCTAATTGTTTTTTCTTTCTTTTTAGACAATTGTTTAATAGCTTTAGATCTTTTATTGAAATATTCTAATGAAACTAAATAAGTTTATTTATGCTTTTTTGGGGGGTGGGGGTTGGGAGGGGATATATATATTAAAAATTCCTTATATCACAATACAAGGTCTTTGATAAATATATCTTGGGTTGTGTGAAGACACAACAAACAGCAAAGTGACATGACCTTCAGTGGAGAATGAAACCTGCTTCCAAAATGATATTCTCAGATAGTAATTTGTTATGGAGTTTCCCAAACACCAACCTTTTTTCCAACATATTCCAGGATCTGTGGTTGTCCTTCACCACATGATAACTATCCTTTGACCTTTTTTGTCTTATGGTTACTGTGTGAGATGAGAGGGCTAAATTATGTACATGAGTGCCAATAGAAATAGCATACTACACACTACCTCATATGACCAAATGACTTCCACACAGCAGTTTCTAAAATTAGAACGAGAGGCAGAGCCCTCAGCTATCAGGCTGCCCTGCTGTGGAATCAGCCCTGATTTTAGGTTTGGCAGGCAGATGCCATCGCTGCTTTTGAAAATGGGGGTTTAAAACTTTTCTCTTTAATAAAGTTATAGTTAGAGGCAGAGCTAACTCAGATGACCCTGCACCATCCTTTAGTTATGCTGCTAGAGGCTCAAGTTACATAACTATGCCAGAACACCAGAAAACGTGTCTTTCTCCTCTAGTATGAGCTTTGTCTCTGTTCTCTTTGTTTTTACAGAATTGTTGTGCAGGTATCTGTGTTTCTGCATGTTTCTGCTCTCGAGTTACCGGCATGACCTGGTTGCCAGCTATTTATTGCTGCATAGTTTGTTATCTCTCTGCCACACCCTCACCCAAACCAGTCAAGGCAGACGGCGGCCCTCCCTAAACCCTATCTGAGGTTTAAATCAGTTAAAAAAAGACTGTTTTTTTCAGGTAACTGGGGTTTTGTGATTCAGCATTGTAGTTACCCAACATTTCCACCACCCTGGCCTTTCAGTTTCACAGCAAGTAATAATGTGGCCAATATTCACCATGAACCATTTTTACAAATTATAAATGTTTTATATGTTTCTGGGCTACAGTAGTTTCATGTAGTCTGACCTCAATAATGACAGTATATAAGATACAAAATATCTATAAATCTCATCAAGAAAATAGTTTTAAATGTAGGTTACATGTAAAAAATTAATAAGAAAAGCTCTTTTTTAGCTGGAAGGTGCCCCACAAAGGCTTCAACCTGCTGTTCCTGACCTCACTGCTGTAATTATAAGTCTTTTGGACAGATTCCATTCATTCAGCTCTATCTTTAGACCCAAGCTGTTAGAAAGCTGGACTGAGCTGGCGAGACATATTGACATGTGGCTAAAGGGAAGTAGATCAACCCGTCTCAGCTGATTATGCCATTTTTAAACTCACGTTTTAGTGTGCATGTTTAGCTAAAAATGTGTGTGAAACGTGACCAGAACCTGCTCTCAAAAAAGGACTACAATACAGAGAAATAGAGGACAAAAAGTACCTCACACTTCCAAGATTTCTGGCCAGCACATTATGCATGGGATGCATGTAATGGACTAAATTTGAGTGGCTGGAATGGCATGTACAAGAGATGGTTACAAACGTCATCTCCTTTGTCTGAAACTATGCAAGTTAGTTGGGCTCATGTAACATCTGTATGTCAGAGAGCTGGTTTGGCTGCCGGGGTGTCAAGTCTCACCTCAGGCGGTGGTGACTACACCATTGTTTGTGAGAGACTATTCTGAGACAAGTAGACATGGATTTGTATCATTGTTTATAAGGTAACTTCCTAATAATAACTAAAGTTTTTAATTTTTTGTTTTTGTTTAATGATTTATAAAATTTAGCACCACATTCCCCTCCTTTGATTAAAGTTTTATCTCAGATAGTAGACATTTTTGAGTCTAATCTGGGCCACTTATGGCTAAGCTATGGTCCACATTTGAGCCAAGCATTCTTTCCTGTTTGGGACACCAACTGAATGAAGCTACACATCCACCATAACTTGGTGTAATTAATGTATCTACTATGACAAATCTGCTAGCTGGTTAACACTGGCATGACCTTAATGGTGCAATTTCATCACAGTAGTCTGTGTCAACACCTTGTAAGACATTGCTAAAGAGGTCATTCTCATTTCACACATATGTGTGAAATCGGGTCACCATCCTGTGATAAAAGGCTGGTCAAAAGGTTTAGTG
This sequence comes from Melanotaenia boesemani, assembly GCF_017639745.1. Classification (NCBI taxonomy): domain Eukaryota; kingdom Metazoa; phylum Chordata; class Actinopteri; order Atheriniformes; family Melanotaeniidae; genus Melanotaenia; species Melanotaenia boesemani. Next base: position 6,616,914 of record NC_055702.1, read on the forward strand.
TGAAGTTGACATGTTTTGATAAAGTTACAAGGCAGCATGAAGAGATCAAAGAGTAATACAACCTCAACATACAAACATTAAGTAGTCCAACATTCTGGAAAAAAGGGGGGATGTAGATCTTAATATCTAAATCAAAGAAAACAAGCTGGAGTAGTTTGAGCACTGTGGATTTTGAGACATGCTTTTATGTCCGCTGATCCTTTTATGCTTGAAGTGCAACCATGTCTTTTTAATTTTTGGTTCTACCAAGTGTTAGGTTGACCATAGCAGCTAGATTAAAGCAGGGTGCTCAAGGGTGTTAACTAATTAAACATTTATTCACCCACAGTGAACCAACACTAAAAACATGGCTAGTAAAAATAGCCTGGATTCCAAAGTTAAAAACTATATCACACTGGCATTAACATAGCTGCAGTACCAATGTGTGAATTTTTCAGGGTGGAGTCAACGGGCACTGCTTTCTTTTCTTTTGTTTCTTCGCAAAAAATTTACAAAAATCCAAAATGAATAAAAGAGGTGCTTCCTTCAAAACAAGAATTTCAATCTTTAAGCTTATTATGCTGAAAGTTGCTTGGACCACATCATTTTAAATGTGGGCAATCTGATAGACCTCAGTGGAAGTCTGTTAACATTTTAAAGGTTCAGTGTGTAAAAAAAAAAATTATAAATAAAAAAAAGGTGAAAGAAAAAAAATTATATATAATGAAAAACAATTTCTGTTGGTATCTGATCACTGAAATAATTTGTTTTTATTCCTCTAGAATGAGCCAATTATAATGTATCTACTTGCCGTGTGTCCACATACATGGCAGCTGCCATATTTGTTTCACAATTTGTACTACGGTGTCTCTGAAAGGACAAACAACTGCGTGTGAGGTGAGAACACCTTAACGTAAGCAGCACCTTAAGGGCTGGGATATACTTGCTCTTCGTGACGCATCTACCTACGTATCATGGCTGCCACACATTCCTAGTGTTCATTTGTTCATTTGGCATGTAGGCCGCTCACGTTGATGTGAGGTAACGTTGCGTGTTGCAGTATTGGCTTAATCAAATCAAACTTTATTTATATAGCACCTTTCATACATAGAAATAGCAACTCAAGGTGCTTTACAGAGAGTAAAATCCCCCAGAACCCCAACCCAATAGCAGCAAGCCCACCCCCCACCCCTTCCCATCAAACACACACACATCACAGAGGGTAAAAGCAAGTTAAAAGGACCAAGGAAACGCTGTCATAAATTCTGGGGTCTAGTGGTGTGGGGAAACACTGAGAAAAAACACTGTAAAACCAAATCTAAAACAATCTAAAAACCAACCCTGGATATAAAAGTAATAGTAATATTGCTAAGACCCATAAAATAAGAGAACCCGTGAAATAAGAGAATCAGAATGATAAAACAAATACATAAACGCTAGTTGTGCACATGGGAACAAGAGCATGAAGATGACTGATCCAAGAGATGGTCTTCAAAACACTGTTCACTTTGGACCTAAGTCCAAGTACTGTCTACTCCCCCTTGCGGTGACCTCCAGTATATACACAAATGTAGTGGAAGGTTGACGAGTACTCTTACGTTCACAGCAAGTATATCCCAGCCCTAAAAGGTGCACAGAAGAAGAAACTATGCATGTACACGTTACCTGTAGTACAGACATTACTGCACCTGAAGCCACTGGATTAACTCGCAGATAAAAACTTGTTTATGGCTGGAAGAATTTTGGTCACCGTCCATTCACAACGGTGCTTGGCCCATCTTTACCACTAGATGTCAGTCATTTTGACATACTGTTCCTTTAAAAAAGATTTAACGACTGTAAGTTGCACTAAAGGAACTGTATGGTTTGTAAATACAACTTTCAAACTTCCACAGGCAGAGATGGAGCCAAAGTGACAGTGAATCAGGATGAGTAGCAATCGTGAGAAGAATAAAATGTCCCTTTTTATTGGTTTTGTAGCAGTTACTTTTTCCAAAGCTAAAAGAAGATCTATTGCCAAATTTAGTGACTACACCTCTTATTTCTCTCCCGTACCTTCAATCATCCATATGTTTAAATCCTGCATGCCAGAGGAGAGGATATTTAGCTTAACTCAGCTGATTTGAGTCTTTTTTTTCAGGTTAATTTTAGTTAATGCAAGATTTGAGTCAAAACAGCTGTTGAGAATGTACAAAGAAACTTGGAGGCTGTTCTCGCTTCCTTATCAGCAGTCTCTAAAATAAAAAGCTTAGACAACTTTTTGTTAGGAAGAAAAATACAAGGATAATTTTATACTCTTAGGGAAGCGTTGCACAATTTTTTAAGAATAGTGAGCCAATGCAGTTCATAGTTTGAATTTAACTCACACAAGTTTCATATCTGGTATTAACCATATAATTTCCAAAGTTTGTTCTATAGACTGAGACACATCAGATTTCCGATACTGCAGGATATTAAGCCAGCATGTCTCCCTTAAATAAAATATTCATTTGGGACAATTGGATCAGCTTGCACACTTCTGTAAAATATGTTGTACAAAATTATTTTAACTATCTTAAATTTGTTACCTGTGGAGTAGTTTTACTTTTTTTCTGTTGTGCAAGAGCCCCGAGAACACTCTCAGGCCTTTGCTGCTGTCCTTCTGCATTTATGTGTGCGTATAACCTTGACAGAGAATGCTAGGCTTCACTGAGTGCCTGCAAGCACTGTGCTATCTTTAGCTTTTGTTGAAGCTTTTACCACTGGCCTCCTCCCACTCCTCCTCCTCCACAGCCTACTCACTGTTGGCTGCACATGCAAACATGCACACTTATGCATGCCTGCACACAACCATCAAACTCATGCACACTCATCAACTTGCACACGGCCTAACTGTTACCGGGCAGATTAGAGGAAGCAACCTACTTCTGGGATAAAAAACATGAAACTGATGTTTGTTTTTTAGTACATAGTCAAACACTGACTCTTGCTGCCTGAGCAACCCTGATTTCTGCCTGTGGGCTAGCTAGAAGCAATGAGGCTCACAGGATTCTCAATTGCATTCCTTCTGGGTCAAAATGTATTAAATTCAGGCAGCAGTGCGTTCTTGGATTATGAAATATTTATAAATGAATTATCTTCTATCAAAGTGTTATATTCCAGCACCTCTGTTTTTGGCTGTGTTTTTGTAACGGTGTAGAAAGCGTTCTGACTTATGATCTTATCAGTGTGTTACTTCTTTTTATGTAGCTTGTGAATATTTTTCATATATATTTGCCCAGTATTTTGGGGGAAAAACCCATCTCTGATTTGCATCAATTGAGCTAAAACCAAAAGTAACCTTTTCTAGCTAATTTATTTATATGTCATCTTATTTTTCCTAATCAAACAGTTTAGAAAAACTAACCATGTGAACCGCTGGTGTAGTGAGGATAAAAGAGAGGGCAGTCATGTGTCATCTTATGGTGATGTGGCCAAATGAATCCAATCGGAGGAGTTTGTCTTGACGACGCAGTTCCCATGAGGCTTTGGTGTTTATAAACATGCATAATCTTTGTTGTCATGGTGCATTTCCATCTGTGAGAAACAAAACGGAAGTGAAAGAATTACAGGAGCATTTAATTTAGCAAACCTGATGATTGGATTAATTAAAATAACACCTTGTGTTCTCTGAGTTTTAAGTTTTTCGTGTTACTGCTCTGGACTGAAAAAAAAGTTTGACCATGCAAATTAGACATTTTCAGGGGAAGAAACTTAGACCAGTTGTGAAGCACGGTAGTGGAAGGGTTATGGTTTTGGGTTGGTTCACTGCCTCAGGTACTGGGCTGTTTCCAGTAGGGATGAGCGTATTGATACTCTGGAGTCGAGTACTTCAAGTGCTACTGGAGTACTCCGATATCTGCCAGTCAAAACATTAGATTCAATACTTTTTGAGATATCGAGATACTCTGTGCTGATACAAAACATGGAATTTGTTTTCACTCCTGGGAGTTTTAGAAAATAAAATTACTTTCATAGCTCAGCCACAGCATATTCTTTCCATGTGATGAGATTAGCCTATCAGATGCCATCATGTCATGATGATGCTGCTAGTATGATGTGTTAATATCTTACTGGTTTAATACAAGTTCTTGAATGTTATATGTAATTATATAAAACCCTTATATATTGTGCCTAACTTAGTTAAGTTTAAGAAACTTAAACATTCATTTGTAGTCAATTTTATGACTTGAAAAATATTTTTCATTTTATTTTCATTCATATATTTTATGATATTTACGTTAAGTATTTATGTTCATGAGTTTTATTTATATTTAAAATTGCCTTTGGAATAAATATATTAATGCACACTGTACAATCATGTGATTTACCTAAAAGGGGCAAAAAGGATTGGCACTGATGAAAAAGTACAGTTGAATCTGTTGGGTTTTTTTCTGTTTTGTATTGAAAATTGGTTTGGAAACCTGTTAGTATCAAATAAAAACAGACTGAGTAGTCTGGTCAAAGTAGCCAGTAAAGGTTCTTCAGCCACCAGGTGCAGGACCAACAATCACAATGTTTTCCAACAAATTTGTAAAAAGGAAAAGTGAATAAAAGAGTTGGTTTTTATTTGGACATGAGGGTTTATGATATGATGAAATTAAAACATTGTTTAAAGTTTTTAAATACTATTAAAATATTGTGGGAGGTTTAAAACAACCTCAACAAACAAGAAAACTATTTGCAGGAAACCATTTACATTAAATTTATTTAATCTTTCACATGGCTGTATATAAAATGGGGGGAAGCAGGATGATTCGATTTACTAATTATGATGCACATACTTTATATGCATACGTACTATACTTCTTCTCATCGGGGGAGCTCTTCTTGCATTTTGTAATATCCCCTCCATCGTGTCAGCGTGAGATTATCTAATAATAGTAATTTTACAACAGAGAGGTATTGGTTTCAGTGTGCACCCTAAACTGTGTCCTCCCTCCTCTTTTCCCTTTTGCTTTCCCAATTTCTGCAGAGGCTGAAGCTGTCAGCTGTGGATATGCTCATGTGTCATCACTGCATGTCATCTCTTGTCTGTGCACAGACCACTGGGCAACACATCCGGGTAATCAGATATTTCTGCTCTTCTTCAAATCCTGAGCTGTTGTCCCTTAACACACTGAGATGTGCTGTATTTGACACACTTTATTGGTTTCCCTTGTGCTACTGTCTTTGCCCCATCAACAGATTCATTTCTCTTTTTTTTTTTTTTTTTTTAAATGGTACTGATAACATTGAGAGTTTCTTAAGAAATTCTGTTTACTCTACTTCTTTTCTGTATATCCAGTGGATTTCCCTGCTAACCTCCTGGTGTTTTTCATGCAGCTGTTATTTTCTCAGAGCCAGCATGTGTGCTTCAACACAGATAAAACACAGCTGGTGAATAATGAATGGAATAGCAAATTGTGGTCTTGGCTGCTTTAACTACACCCAAGTAAAGACAAATACTACACTGCAGTCTCAGATCCTCTGCATTTCCCTAAAATTGCAGTGTGCCCTTGACTGAATAACTGGGTATTTAGTTGCATTTATGTTCCCTGAGGTCTCTCTCTCTCTCTTAATATGTCACAAGCTCCAACTTTCCATTCAGGTTTAATAAGTTCTTGATGAAAGAGGGCCAGGGGAAGCTGCTTGGGTCACTCTCCTCCACACAGTTACAGATCATTGGATGCTCCATGTAGGGTGATTTAAATGTGCACCATGGGACATTTTCCAAAAAGTGCTTACAATATGGCTTTTCATTTGCTTTTCTACTTTTCCTCTCCTCTTCTAGTAATGGAGATGGGGGTGTCTTAGATAATAGACTAAAGAAAGCTCAATGGTTATGTCTCAATGATCTAAAATGGCGTGATGGTTTCATTTTGCACAGTGAACTCATTGTAAGATAAATACAGCAAACTAAACCGAAGGGGAAAAATGACATCTCAGTGTTTCACTCAGTTGCAGCATATGAGAACAATCAAACCTGGGAAAAAGAAATGATGAAAGAGGTCAAGGCACCTCAGTTTTTTTATGATCTTTCATCAAACGTGCGTGGCTCAAATTGATCAGGAGGGGGAGGCAGGAGGGATATGAAGGCTGTTTGATGATGAGTTCAAGATGTTCATGACAACAATTTTATACTCTGCTAAGTTAGTGTGTTTCTAAGTAATGGTTGCTCCACATGAATAAGATGCAGCATTTTTATGTTTTTTTATGGTCTGAGAAGCGTAATCTGTAATTACAATGTCCCTGGGTTTTCCAGTGGAATAATTCACATCATTCTCTCTCCATCTTCTTCTGTTAATTACAGGCAATATGTCAAAGGAAAAAGATGAATAGGCAAAGATCTGAAAAGATACTTTGCTTATATATTCGTTCTGGCAGAGCAAAATGTTCACACCAAGGCTACAGCAAGCATTTTAATACATAAATTAGAGAAATCAAAGACAGAGAGAAACATACTGCATATCCTCATAAAAATTGTTGCAGAACAAATGCGGACACTAAAAGTACTATGTAAAGTGAGTCGAGTTGTATTGACAGTCTAAAGTTAAACATTTCCAATTGCAGAAAAAAGAAACAAACACTATTACAAAAGCTATGTAAAAACCCAGAGTGTGTCCCTAAAAATATATTTCAAGGGCAGAGTTTGAAATGCTGTGACCACAAATACCATTGAGCATCCAAAAGCCACAATTTGTTCCCCAATATGAAGTTATATGTAAACTAACCTTCAATTTGAGATGAAACATACAAACGAATAAACAAGCTGGACCAAAAAGCTTTTTACCTGGATGATAAAAGACGACAATGGTTTTTCTGCACAAAGACATAAAATATTCTGTTTGTTGTGTGTTTTTTTAAGCTCTTGACATTCGAGTTTTATACAAGTTGACCTTTGGTTGATGCCCCGACACTCTTGCTACAGCATTTTTTTTATGCTGACAGCAAAAGCAGCAACAACCTTGCAGAGGTCATGAAAAAGTCGTTGGAGGGGAGCAGGATCACAAAAGACCCTTTTTTGTTTTTTGCTTTTTTCTTCTTCTTTTTTTTTTTATTATTATTATTATCCATTTTTGAAGGTTTACCTCAATGTTTAGCTAGGTTTAGGAAACAAGCTCTTGTTCAAGCAACATAATTAGTTTAAGTTTAGGCACAGGAATTGCTTGGTTTTTGTGATAAAACGGGAGATTTTTGCTGTAAACTGAGTCGGCAAGAGCAGGACATGGTCTATGTAGGGCACACAAGCAAATGGGGAGAAATAAAAAACCTGCAGCCCATTTCTGTATCATTTTAGTGAAGTGGACCGCCCCACATCAGCATGCTGCTGAGAAAGTCATTTGCAGAGGTTGGATTTGCCCAGGCATCTCACTGATGTTATTCAATTCAATCAAACCACAAACTGCATCAAAATAAACTATTTCTCTCAAAAAAGGGTTTGGTAATTTACCTGTAGCATCACATACATTTATTATTTTTGTTGGTCATGTGAAATCATTTTTAAAAAGTTGAACACAAATCTGCCTATCCAGGTGAAATCATTTATTTAATGTCACCAACACTGCGTTGACAATATTATGTGGATGGTAATGTTTTAATTCTCAAATCAAGTGAAAAATTCACCCAGGGCAAAACACAAGCCAGGACCACAAACTGGTGAAATGACTGTGTTTGAGTTCAAAATAGTTTTCACAACACTGATCAGCATGTTGGACAAAAACAAGGATAAACACTTTCATTATGTTTGCCTAGAGCATTGAAAACTGACTCTGAAGGCTTCCTTCTGGACCAATTTGTGACACAAAGGGGTCCTGACAAAAAAACTATTTAAATGATTTAGAGCGGTCTGGTAACAGTACATTTAGGGGGAAAACTAGAACATGAGATAGAAAATTAAATAAAACATTGTAAGTACAGTTTGCAAACAAATTGTAACGGTTCATGGTTTGATGTTCAGCTGGATCTTTCTATCTGGAGTTTGCATGTTTTCCTAATAACCGGTACTCTGGCTTCCTCCCACAGCCAGAAACATATGTTAAATTACTTTGGTCTAAATTTATCATAAGACTGAGTGTAAACATTCTTGGTCTTTTGTTTCTTGTATCTGTGTTTGCGTGTGATTGACTGGAAATCTGCCCAGGGTGTCTCTTGCTTCTGGTATATGAAAACAACACAGTGAAATAATTTAAATGTATACTGATGGCTCAAATATTACTATGATCTGGTCATATTCAGCTAACAGACATTTTAGGCTGCAAAATATTTCAATAAAAACCTTTTCCAATTAGGAGACTTAGGTGGGAGACTTTACCAGCTTTTGAGGCAGACTGGATTCAGTGCATTCTTCATTTTGAAAAAAGATTAAACAACACAAAATAATCCGGTTTCCTCTACAAGACTCTTTCATTCATCATTTTACAATTTGGCAGGACACGTGGGTCTGCACGTGCAGTGTGTTTCCATCCATCAGCTTTCCTGTCTAGACAGGACTTAAGATTGCTAGTGACCTGCTGGTCTCATTCTACCGGTGATTCCTAGGAATATTCCCTAGATAAAGTCCTTTCTGGATTAACTGGATTAAATTAACTGTAGGAGTATGTCTATGTCACCTACAAGTGCCAGGTGTTTTTAGCCATGTCTTTCTACATTTATATTGTACAAAAATATTACAAATGACAAAGAGCTGAGGTCTTATTTTTAGCTAAAGTCTCTTGCAAAGTACTAATCCTCCTCAGCTTCACTGTAAACACTGAGATTATCATTTTAAACCACTGAAGTGGGGTTTAAACTGAGTAGAGAAAACATTTATTCAGTCTATGATACATAGAAAGTGAATGAAACAATGAAAGAAAATATATTAAAGGAAAAGTCTGACAATTGGATGAATAATAAGCTTCTAACCTGTACAACTAGTCTGCTCCTGTCAGCATAAATGCAAAATATTTAATCTGGTATCTTTCTTTCTTTTTCATTTATCAAAAAGCTGGCAGCAGAAGATCCTTAGCTTAGCCTAAAACTGTTTGTAGCTAATCAGCTAGCATCATCTATAAAACTGAACTATTTTTTTTAGCTTTTCCATTTTGTTTAAGTGGTTCAAACTACCAAAGATAAGCTGCTTGATATACTGATTTACTGGTTTCTGAATTTCAACTCACATTAAACCATTTTTTATTCACTTCCAGCTTTGTGTTAGCTAAGCTAATTTTAAAGCATTTCCAGCTATATGATTACATATTAATCATATAGCTGGTTAAACGACAGTTATAATTTAAACTTTTGCAGAAACCTTTTTGTTTCTCGAAGCTGGCTGTCTCTTTTTGTTTAGTGCCAAGTTAGCTTTGTTTTGTGTCTGGGTTTTACAATAAGCTAAGCGTACAGAATCTTCTCAGGCTCTCTATACATGCATACTTCATTACTCCAGTAATTTCCATCGATTTATTTTTCAGTAAAAGTCTCAAGACAAATCTGCTTCATAAAAACTGGATGGAAGCAGCATTTTTGGAAGAGGTGGACACTAGGGAATGGGTATGTTTTTATTGGTTACCTCCATTGCACTGTTTTTAATCTTCTTTCTTTGTCAGCAGATGCCCGACATTCTGGCCAACCTCAGATCTCTAAACAAAGAAATCTTTGATAGAATAACATGAAAAAGCAACAAAAGAAGTGGTAGCTTGTGTAATACTGTAACACTGCTAGGATTAACAAAAGGACCACAATGGGTGCTTCATTTGGGAGAGCAAGCTCCAAATACCAGATCTGATCCGCATGGATTACCCCTCACAATTTTGGACAAAATTCCTGGGTTCATTTGTCCATGCTACAGTCTGCAGGCCCTTATACACAGATTACCTTAATGTGTGTGTCTTTCTTTCCTGACATACTTCTCAGTAGAGTAGCAAATTTAAAGTGTGTAGTAACACTAACTTTTTAGAATTATATGATTTTATATCCTTATCCATCTATATATGTACAGCTTCATGCAGGTTCATTCAAGCATTTGACTTCTTTTTTAACATATCTGTTGGTGTGTCCTTTTGTGTGAGATTTACATTAAACGTGTGTGATTGATCTGCCACATCACTTGCAAGCCAAACATTTCTGAGGTTTTTCAGAAGGAAAATTTGAATATCTTTAAAGCAGTGGAGAAAATTCGATCTTATGATAATGATCCTGTGGAACAGATGAACCCTCCAGAACAAATAACGAACCTCGAGTTGCATCATCTTTTGTTTCCAACAAGAATGCAACAATAAACCATTAAGCTCAAAGAGTATTGCAATTCCTTGATGAGAGATTAGATGTTTCCCCAGTCAGAAAAACAGACAGCTATAGTTTGAGGCAAATATCCAAGATGCTGTACCTCAAACACATTTATGTGTGTGAAGCAGAGAAAGTGGCAGCAGAAATGATAGAAACAGAACACATCACCCTTCAACAAGGATCATAACAGCGTTGCCATCACAAGTAGAGAAAAACTCCACACAAATGGTCAATGCATATCCACGAGCTCCACACCTCACGTGCACTCCCACTCCCACGTGCTTTCCTGTCTGTACACAAGACTGAACAAAACCCAAGCTTCCCATAGAGGAGAACCAAAGCACACACTGATCTTTATCTTTCAGGCAGGGAAATGTCGACAAAAGCCTAATATAGACACAGAGAGATCTCAAAGATGCAGTGTGTGTTGACTGAGTCATCTTTAGATGCAGCCAAATTTCACTTGATTTAAAAAGCAAATAGCAAAAAGCTAAAAAACTAAACCAGTACATTAGACATAGTCTAAATAAAAACCTTCGAATTCACCCTTTATCATCATAATCATAGAAAATAACTAAATTTAACATAATCTTTAAAATATTCAAACCATAACATTGCATTTTGTTAAGGTAGGACACAATATAGTGGTATATTTTACGCTCTCAAACATGTCAAAAAGTAACAATTGTGCATACAAAAACATTTACATGCAAATTCCAAAAATTTTTCTTTTGTTTATTTGAAAGAAATAACATAACAGTGGAATGAAAACTACCCCTGTGCAGATGGAAAATGCAAATGGAACTGGAAATTATGTTGTGTGCATGTATTTATTATATTATTAGAGCAGAAGACAAAGCAACTGCTTGTATAAAGGTGTATTGATTATCTGGTGCATTTTATCTATGTGTCTTTGCTGACAACAAAAGTTTCAAGCAAAAGGAGGTTTTGCTTTAAGAGACAAAATAACCTAAGTGTCATCATGCAAACATTTCGTTGTGGTCAAGTTGACTTGCTTAAGTTCATATCAAAAATCAGTATGGGGAAGAAAGATTTAAGACTCCATTCACACTGCAGACTAAAGTGGCTCAAATCCAATATTTTTGCCCATAAATGGCCTTCATGGTCACCAGATCTCAATCCAAGAGAACGCCTTCGAGATGTGGTAAAACGGGAGATTCTCATCGTGGATGCACAGCCAACAAATCTGCAGCCACTGTGTGATGCTATCATGTCAATATGAAGCAAAATGGAGGAATGTTTCCAAAGCCTCTATGGCACCATGAATTAAGGTGGCTCTGAAGACAAAAGGGTTCAATCTGGTAAAAACGTGACAGTAGATTGTGTCTCTTAATCAAACCCCAGTTACATAATCTGGTGGTTCCATTCTGAGTAGCCTTTAGCTTTAACTTCCCTTTCTTCTGATTCTCCAAATGCTCTGACCACTCACTACAGGTACCACACACAAGACCAACTTGAAAATATCTAAATCATTATTAAAATAACAATCGCTTTGAAGCTTAAGTAGGCTACGGAGCATTTTAGAGTCATTTTGTGAAACCAAAAACATCAGTATCATAGCTGTTTTTTACAAGTTGATTTATAACATTATGATAAAATAATGATTAACAGATTTACATCCAATCTGTTTTAGAGTTTTTTTGTTTTTTTTTAATCTAAAAGCTGGGACTTCTCAGCTTTCCTCATCACAGTTATGATCTGTTGAGTAAATCTTAAACAGTGCCAATTATGTCACCTCTGTCAAATTAAACTATTCTGATGCACTAAATCAAGTCCCACACTTCCCACATCAGCACATTTCCAGATGCAGCCACTGCCTCGCTGACACACATACAGTAACTAGCTCTGATCACCTCACAGCATGTTTGCTCCACATCGTTCTGGGGTGCAGCTTAGAGGCCTGTCTGCTTGTAAGGAGCAGCACCAGTCAGGATTAACAAGAGCTGGTGTTTCGTGACCACTGGGTACAGCTCATGTACACCCCCGCTAGCTACCACACGCCAGATGGGTTTCTGGGTAATCCTTGTGTGGGATCAGTAGTAGACCCAAGGTGATGGTGTGGGAGTACAGACTATCTAGGATTAACTGTTGCCACACTAAATAAAAAAAATATATGCAAAGGAGGTGCATCTGTGTATCTTTCTGATTATTGAGCAGCCTGTTTGGGTATCCAAAATACAACAACAGTGATTTAATGTCTTAAAATGGCATAATTTTGAAACACTATCATCAGGAGAATGCAATAAATAGGTACTAAAAAAACAAACAATTGAATCTTGATGCTTTGTGGATGCATTAAATCATCAGTATAGTTATTTGCATCTCAAGTAATTAAAAAGTTTCTCCATATGATTTAAATCATAGTGAATATATGACCCTCTGTTGCTCTGTGGCTTCTCTAGAGAATAAATCATTCTTTCCTCTGAGTCAGTGGGAAAGAAGTTTATATTAATTAAAATAAATGCTCCCTGATATTATATTGTAGCAGGGATATTGATATCGCTTACTACCAACACAATGAAAGTGGTTGTCTTTAAGCTAATGAAAAGGGAAAAAAGAGGAAATAATTGGATCCATATGTTTTTGAATAGGTTAGGGTTAGGGTTAGGTGATTTGCCACAAACATTTAAGCTCCTCCCACTGTGACACTGTGTTTTTCACAACCAAGAAATACAGCCTTGATGCTATCTTTCATTTATAGCCCCAAGCGTAAAAGAATTGAAGCCTCAGCTTCCTTTGCAATCTATTCAATCCTCAGGCTCGACTCTAAAAGAAGGCCAAGTGGCAGCTTTATGACCTTTCAATAAAAGCTAAAGCAACTAATCTAGCCCTCCCACAAACATTGGCCCTTTTGAACTCCCCAAAGGCCTTCACTTTGCACCATGTCCCCTACACAGAACTAGTTACCCTCTGCACCAGCCTCCCCTTACATGCACAGCAAAGTCATCCAGTTTGATGTCCTAGTAAGGCTCTGTTGGTGTGAAATCTGAGATATTTCATAGGGAATTGCATCAATACAACTAAATGCAGCGCAAAGGACATTGAGAGGAAGCTAAACTGGGAATATCAACAAAAAAACTGAAGCAGAGAAAAAGCAGACAGATAGAAGCAGATAAATATGGAGAAAAAAAAAACAGTGAGATAGATTGCACAACTGGGTGATCTTGAGATTTCAGTATTGATCTGAGCTTCTTTTCTCATCTCCCTGCCCTCCCCCAGTAACCTCAGCAGGATTGGACAACCAGCAACAAGAAGCAATTTGACCCCCACTGCTGAGTCTCTCAGGTCACTCTTTGGTGACTGCTGTCTTTGGGTCACCATGGTGACAGAAAATTAAGTCTAAAGCCTGGGTGGACATGTTAAGAGGTCGGATTTGTGCCCAGCTCACTGGTGCATTTCATCATAAAGGGTTATAAGGAGACTGCAGCTAAACGTTATTGTTGTTTTGGTGAATTTCAAGACTGTTCTGGATTTGATGGGAACTAGCTGCATATTTGTTGGTTTCACATACATATTTCCCTTAAACCACACCACAGTCAGAGAATGAATCTAAATAACGTTAATGACCCCCTTTTTTTCTCTTTTTAAACCAGTGAAAATAAAAGTCTTATCCATAAATTCACTTAGTTATCCAGTGAAATATCACATCTACCCTCAATCTTTAAAAAAAACTTGGGATATTCATACTCCACAAAGGATAAATCATGCTCACTTTCGCCCTTTGATTTTCTTCCTAATGGTGAATAAAGCAGAAATTTGAATTTTGTGTCAAATTTCTCAGCAAATTAAAGTTTGATAAAGGCATAATTTCCCTTATTCTAAAAACTTTAGTGATCATTTCACTCATCCTCAAATGTAATGAAGTATTTCAATTTAGCAAATAGCTAAATAAATTTAGATTTATTCTGAGATGAAACACCACGGGAGGCATGATGTCAACACTATGCTAAACAATGCTCTTCGTCAACATCTTCATGAACATGCTAGCATGCTGACAATGTTTAACTGTAACAGTTGTTTGGTTTAGCTCCCCAAGCCGTTATTTAGCTGTTTTAGCTACATCCGACACTCTACCTCACAAACCTAAAAGTTTACTTAAACATAAGATTTTATGGAGGAATATTTCCTTTATTTATCCACTATTTGCTTAGCTGTTTTTGTAGCCACTAATCAGCTTGCTAGCATGATTAGCATATTGCCTACTGTAGCCTAAAAGCAGTTGTGGCTAATATAATTCTTTTTCTTCATTACACAGAGAATGGGCAGTTTTACAAGACTTTATGCTTTGCTCCAGTTTACATTTTTACAAGAGCACAGTGAGGGTTAATAGATCCGCAGCTAACCACCAGGATCCTTATTCTGCAGCGTCATCTGAGGGCTTAGCAGGCTGCTGCATTTAAAGACATGGAGACTGATTAGAAACACACCACAGATGTGCTAATCACTCTCATCTGGCTCTTTTCCCTGAAACACTGTCGAATTTGCTGAATTTGATGCCAGAAAATCAATTTTTTTCAAAATTGTGAACAAAATATGTTTACAGTTGTTTAAAAATAGTTGCGATCTTCCTTTATCATATTTTATATTTTATTGTTTGACTAATATTAGCCAGTAATGCAAATACACTTTTTATTTATTTATTTATTTATTTATTTACAATGTCTTGTGATATACACAGTTGGTTAGGCAATATTTTACTGAAAGGTCTTCCCTTGAAAAGAGATCTTATGGATGATAGCCTGTTACTCCATGATTTTGTTCAACTATGCATTCACAAATAAAGTTACCCATCTACATGATCTGTATTTTCTTTTGGTTTTTGGTCCCTTGCAGTAGTTGCTTCTAAATCATGTCAAAGCTACTGTGACATTTTGGCCAAAACTGATTCAAACAACAACTATAATAATCCAATTTAGGCTTATCTCATGACCTTTGAGTTACGTCTGCCCTGCATAACACAATGGAGTCACAAGTGCCAAAATTAACCCTGATTACCCAGTCTGCTATCTGGGATTGATTTTACTTTTTGAACTCTATTGTGAAAGCAAGACTCATAATCTGACTGATATGTTGATGTGTTTTGTAGCTGACATTGTTGTAAGCAGAAATTCGTAGATTATGTTGAGCTGAATAGCATATTCTACATAAAAAGTGCTATTTAGTATTAATCTCCATCAAATGCAGTCTAACTAATGAATGTTGTGGAGTGACAGCCACTAAACAGAATTGGTGGTCCAGGTTTCCAGATATCAGGCACTTATGCAGTCCTTAAACCATTTCCCTGGAGGGTTTCTCCACCATTTAGACATCGATTCATGTTACCCCAACATTTCATATGGGGGCAGGGTGGATAAACCACTTTCCACAACAACTGCTTTTTGGTTAGGTGGGTCCATGTCATAATATTTCAACCGTAGGTTAAAGTCCACAGTAAAAACAGTGGTAAATGTACAGAAATGTTATAGTACTTTTTAAGTGGCCTGAAGATTACAGCCATGTAGCCTTTTTTTCTTCTTTTTAAATATTTGTCCCATTTGCAGACTTCTAGAGATTCTCAGAAGAGATTATTTACCAGAATTTATAAAAATCAACTACTATTATGTAATCCCTTATGTAGAGAAATCATCCTCCTACAGTTTTAGTAGACAAATGAAGACAAATGTGTTGCATCAACAAGTGTATCAGATAAAAAATTATAATTAACTAAATAAAAAGAATAAATAATCAAATTTTTAGCACTAAATGTGTTGTTTGTTTAGCATTACTTCCAAGTCCTTATTTTAATGTAAGGTTTTAAAGACATGCAATTATCATTGTTTGTTTTTAAAGCCCAGTAGTGTGCATCTTTCTGATTTATGCAACCCTTTACCATGGTTACACCTGTCTCCATGAGATATCCTTGGTCTAATCCCTGACACATAGCCCCCAAGGCTTTTCTCTCTTGAGTATTTCTTGTCAGCCACCTCTTCACCCTGGGAAGCAACAGAAACACTGCACAGTGTGTGACTGAAACATGCAAAACAGTGCAAAACAGATACTGCCCATGCAGCTCCTTCAGGTTTTTCACCCCCTGGATGAGCTCAGGTGTGCAGAATGCTGCAGGGCATAGCAACCCCTCTCCTTGGTGTCTTTCACACCTTTTGTTCTGGACAAAGAATCTCAGTCACAGAGTATTTGAGGTGTTTTGCATTGGCTGACTGATACCTCCAAATGTCCACAATGTGTCTCAGCTGTTGAAAACCCCACATCATGATGCAAATTTATTCAGGGACCAGCTGCTGTGTCAAGATGATTCTGCAAAAGACACCCTTGAAACTTCTAATGAGCTCAGTGTTGTGAATAATGGGGACAGTGAGGTCACAGAAGTCAGTTTGTGCATGTGTGCTGTATGGGTCTCTTGAAGTGTTATATTTGCATGCACACTATGCGCAAGCAACTGTAGCTTGACATTTAGTGTTTAAGGACGCCTGGCAGGAGGCATGCGAGCAGCTAACAAGTAGTTGCCTCATCATGGGAGATGAAACAAAGCAGGAACACACACACCTGCAACTTTGGATTTTTTGCATAATGTCCTTTATGAGCTGCAGCACGAGATTTATGTTAAAAAACAAACTACTGAAAACTATGACAAAACTATCACAAATAGCTTTGATAGTTTCTGAACAGAACACATAAAAAAATGAGTGTTTTAAAACCCATTAGTGTACAGGACACACAAAGACGGAACAGCAGAAGCCGGTTGAAAAGAAAGGTCACTTTTTTCCACTTTGTTTTTCTCTAGGATGCATGAGAGTGTGTTTTATATCAGTAGGAAACTGGAAGGTTGTGTTGTGTCCTTTAAAGATATTCTAGATGCACTCCTTGTACCTCTTTACAGTAATCTACAATCATAACTGGTCTCAACCCAAACCCGTCCACTACTGTGCAAAAGTCTTGATTTGGCCCTTCAGTCTTTATATTTTGCTTCCAAGAAGTCAAACATTCTGTAAAAGTTTAAGCTGGTCTTGAACAATGGTTTTCTCTGTTTGCTGAAGGTCTTTCAACATTTTTCTTTGGACATTGCTGTTCCAATTATTTTCAGTCCAGACCTTCTACCTGACCTGTGACTTGTTTAAGCACAAAAATGCACATAACTCAAAAGGATGAACCAGAGTCAAGACGCCTTTCTTAATGAAGGGAAACATGAAGAAAAGGCTGAAGAATACACAAGAACTCAGGAACTGGACTGAAAATCTGTAACAACAGGTCCGGTGGAGTAATGGACCCTCTTCAGATCCCTAACCTCAACATTACTGAAGCTTTGTGGGATCATCTGGACAGAGAATGAAACAAAAGGCAGCCAATATCCAAAACAAGCTTTATAATGTTCTTCAAGAAATAACATAAAGCTTTTTTTAAGAAGGTTCAGGCTTTGATGAAGAGTAAAACCAAATCCCTGCACCTTTTTCCAGTTTGCCTTGCAATACATAAAGAAATGAGTGATAACTAAGAGCTGGACATTTAAATCCAGCGACCATCATTTAACAGAGGTGGTGGATTAAGGCAACACCCGTCTGCCAGCAGTCCTGTTTTCCCTCAGCTGGTTTCAGCATCGTTCACACTTTAATTCATGCAGCCCCAACATCAGAGTGATTAGCTGAACAACCCATTTGTGCCAACAATCCACATTATGATCCGTTGGGATCAACAAGGTTGCTAATGGCTCCACTAGAAGTTCAAAGCCCTAAATCCCCCCACCAGCAGCACTACCAGACATATGTTACTGCATTTTTTAGGATTCAGTTCTCCCTTTTTATGATCACTGATGCAAAATAATAAATCCCATAATGTGACATAATTGGACGATGTTGTGACTCTTTGTATTGTTGATGTTACATTAGCAGTGAAAACAGCGAATGCTAAATTTAGCTTTGCAGATGTGTTTTCAAGACACTGGAGAAACTCTGAATGTGAGTTTTGTGTCTCATCTTTAACATTATGACTAGTTTGCAGTTGTTTTAAGCCTCTAGCCAGTCAGAACTGGGGCAGAAACATCTTCAGGAACCAAACAATGAACTCAAGCTGATATCTAATTAGGAATACTTGATTTTTTTTCCCTGGGGTTTAGAAACTGGGTATCTGCTGTGAAGCAACCATGGCCTGAAGGTGGTTCAGCCCTACATGATCACGACAGCAACAACAGGATCTCTGAACCACCTAACCACTAATTGATGCAATTAAACTGTCAGCAGTTGGTAGACAGCAGGAGGTGGGAATCAAACTAAACGGATTGTTCAGTCTTAGTTGGGGGGAAGGGAAGGACATCCTCCTTTCTGACGGCCATGAATAGTAAGAAGAGCCACAATTCAAGGATTTGACATTTAAATGGTCGCCCTCAAACCCAGTGTATTTTTGTGTCCAATATACCTACAATATTTGTTTTTTTAAACATTATCACTTTTTAAATTGGCAAGAAGTCTTCTCCTTACAAGTACGTATTTTCAGTACAATAGCCCATCTCTTTTAGATCTACACTGGACTCTGTTAACTCCCAAAGGAAATAACTTTCATTAGCTTCTCCGTGTTCTGCTGTTTGGTGCTCAGCAGGCCTTAACCAGAGCGGTAATGGCGAACCAAAATAGCAGAGTCACAGGCCAGAGAGCCAAAAGATTAACCTGGTAATGATAAAGAGCTGAGGAACTGCATGTCTGCGAGGGTTTTTCCACAACAAGCCATTCAGTTTATACACAATTTCAAATGTTGAGAAGTTGCTAATTGTTTTGGCTCTAAGCATGAAAGCCACACAGGTCTTTAATCATTTAGTAACATTACCTAAAAGATAGAAATATAGCAAGGAATATTCTGCACAGTGTTCAGATTTATTCATTTTCCAGATTTACAAAAATTTACAATTTGTATAAACACTAATTATATACCAACTGAAGCTTAACATCTGTGGCTATGACAGGAATGCACTTTAACTTGCTCTTCCATGGCAATGAAACTAAATATTATTGGTGCTCCGTCACCGCTAGATACAGTTTCATTTCACTTACAAAAATATTAATATTAGAAGAAAAAGAAACTCCCCTTCAGCACAAACGCTTAAGCACTGAATAAATATTTTGGGGAAACACTGTGGAACAAAAACAGCCATTTAGTGGGGCAGAATCTGTGCAAACCGGTGAAGGACTATAAGGATATTTTTCATGTTTTCGTCTCCAAAAACTTCCCACTGGATATGCATGTGTTTGTACATTAGCTCTAGTTGTCTTCTTTAAATCAAAGTTTGGGAAAGCACTTAGTGAAGACTAACTGTTATCAGGGTTTCCTATAAATCTATAGTTAGCTTTCAAATGGCAGCTGCACAACATAGACGTCAATACGGCTTCAGTATTATGAGCAAATCCTTTCCTGCTGACCCGAAGGCCGTGCGTAATTGTTTTTAGTTTGCACCAGTCGCTCTCCTATTGAGCTTGGAAGTGTCCCAACACTGGATAAATCTCAAGTGTCACCCACAGTGTGAGCCACAGAATTCATCTCTTTCTGTTCCGGTTGTGCTTCACCATCTTCTTCCTCTTCAGGATCATCTCGTACAGTTTCTCCAGGCCCGGCTGCAGACCCTGACCGTCCACGGCACTGCAGCTCTGCACGTGATACAAAGTGTACATGCTCAGTTCGTGGACAGAGAGCAGCTTCTCCACCTCGCTGATGGACAAGGCCGTGTCCATGTCCTGTTTGTTGGCCAGGATCAGCACGGGGACGCCCTGGTTCTCAGAGGTGCGGGTGATCTTATGGAGCTCCACTTTGGCCTCCTCCATCCGCTCCAGCTCGGTGGAGTCCACCACAAACACAATCCCGTCTGTCCGCCGGGTGTACGATTTCCAAAGTGGCCGCAGCTTCTCCTGCCCACCCACATCCCACACCTGGAAGTTTATGGCCCGGGATGCTCCCACTGCCACCTTAATCTTCTCCATGTTGAACCCCTTAGTGGGGATTGTTTTCACAAACTCCTTCAGTTTGAGCCGGTACAGCAGAGACGTCTTGCCGGCTGAATCGAGGCCGATCACCACCACATGCAGACTCTGGAAGCTTGGCAGGAAGGACGTGTTGGGAGCGATATCAGTCAGCTGGTTCCCCATGATTCCAGCAATTCACACCTACTCAGGTGAGGTGACAGATTCCTGGCTTAATCCTCTCAGTCAGATTGGCATTTGCTCCCGGTCTTTACAGGCAAACAGGATCGGAAGATGCAGGAGACCTTATCAGAACACAAGGAGAGACTGGGTTAACATTCAATAAGATGATAACAGGTTCTCAAGATCATCAGCTGAGGAATGCAGGGCAGACAATGACTTCAGATACTGTGAAAGCACGCATCAAAGTATCTGATGCAGTTGCACTCGTCAATGTGGAATTTCCAGTTGGATTTCTCACTTTGCTGTAAAACAACTACCTCACAGTTTACTTAATCCACACTGGAGTCACTTCTAATTCTATTTAGATTAAGCTACATAAATAATAACCATCTTGAGGCACATTATAGGGCCAAAAAGCACTTAAATGTGGTGTCTGAGGTTCTGTTAGTTATTTGCTCAGCCTAATCCTCTTAAAACGATTTAAACCTGTGAGGCTTTTCTTGAGGGCAATTGATTTCAATGCAGCACATGCAGTATGAATCTACCGCTTCCCTCTGCTTACTGTCTATGCAGCAGCAGCAGCTCTAATCCGGTTGTTGTTGACATCCTGATATCCATCAAACAGCTGTCTTAGGACAGACTACAGCCATTACATGTGTGCAGGAAAACAACACTACAAAATCCTGAAAATGATAAATTTGTGTTATTAGAAGGTCTTTCATCCGTTATTGATTGCCAAGGCAAAACGCACTGTCACGTTTCCAATCCTATGAAATTTTTATTACTGTGTAATCAGAATTTTAAAGCTCTCAGCGTTCCTCTCCTGTGTGAAATCTTTCTATTTAGTTTCTATTAAACGTTTTTATTGTAAACAGCTAATTGTGGGGGAATTAAATAACTTGGATGTCCTCTAATGACTCAGCCTGAAAATACTGATTTGAACTGATCTATGTAAGATTAAAAAATATATAAACAGGAATAAAAAAAACATAAAACAATAAAGGATCCTCTCCTCTCAGTGCGTTTGAAAGTGTTCGTACCTTTTAGATGATCGGTGAAATTATCCGCAGGCGGTAAAAACAGCCATAGTTAACGAGGAATGTGTTTGTCCCGGCGGTCCGGTTCTCCTCTGTCAGCAGGAGTAGCAGCTCTGAGGATTTCTGGAAGAGCTCGAGCTCACACACACATATACACCACCTTCAGCCTGCGTGACGTCACGGCCACCTGGATGGCTGTTTTGCGCCACCTGCAGGCGAAAGCTGCGAACTGCAGAAACTGCTAGAAGTGGTGCCATGATAATAACACCTTACTGCACTTGGAGTCGATTATTTAATTGTTCCATCAAGATAGCGTTCAATCCAGTCCAGAAGGTTTTTAAAATTATTGTGTTTGTCTTAATACCTTTTGAATATTTTTAAAAATGGACACAGAACCAGACAAGATAGGGTTGTGTGTCTAATGGGGCCAGCCTGATGCTGTCCCTGGATCCCTCGGGCCTATCCTCCATATCTGCAAGAGGGTGCATGCTCTCCCTGTGATGGTTTGCCTAGGTTCCATGCTGCTGCTTGCCTAGGTCTTGGGTCTCGGGTCTTTGTCTGCTTCTGATCCGAGCAGGGGCGTGGTTGCATTAAGTTGTAGTTATCTTTTTATGTACTTCTTGCTGGTGGTGGTGTTCATGTTTTTCTTATTTTGTGTTCTTTTAAGTGCTCCTGATGATTATCTGCTTTGTTTTCTTACAGACGCAATACAATGTTTTCTGCTTTTTGATTGTACAGTTGTTGGCGTTGCTGTTTATCTTTTGAATCTTGTCTCCTTTTTCTTGTCTTCACTTTCCTTCTGTCTTCTCCTCATTCTCCCCCTTACTTTGTTCACCCTTTCAAGTGGAAAGTCCACAAAGCATAATTTCCATTATATCTTATATTTGTTTGGCACAACATGGCAGTCAGACATGGGCAGTCATATTCTGGGGTGGCCCATGGCCCCTCAGGTATCTCTTTAGTCCTACAATCGGTATTCCATATGTGTACTTCTGTGTCTTTACTCCAGACCTCTCAATAACTAACTTGAGGTGTTTCTCAGTGAAGGTTGATTAGTGAGTTAGTGTGTGCCTTTGCACTGATGACCCCAAAGCTGAGGAACAGTTAATGGTTACATAAATGTGCCCTTTTTGACACTTAAAAACACAGCTGAAGACATATTTGTTATCCTTGGATTTTACTGGAACACAAACTCATTTCATCACAATGATTAATTTTATTTATATTTTCTGTCT
This sequence comes from Melanotaenia boesemani, assembly GCF_017639745.1. Classification (NCBI taxonomy): domain Eukaryota; kingdom Metazoa; phylum Chordata; class Actinopteri; order Atheriniformes; family Melanotaeniidae; genus Melanotaenia; species Melanotaenia boesemani. Next base: position 6,639,564 of record NC_055702.1, read on the forward strand.
TCTTTAACACCCTTTTATGTCTCTATAAGGTATGATTGGGAAAACATGTGATTGTTATTTAGATGTCTTAAATAAAACATCAAAAAAATTTATGAACTTAATAAAATATTAATTTAAAATATATATTAAGATGTAAATATGTGGCTATTTCATAGTAGGCCTGCATAATTATTTGTAGTATTTTACCAATATTAAACTTTTTTCTAGTGTCACATTGGCGCCACCTTGTGGTAATTAATATAGATGGAAAAACATGCATAAATAGTTTGTAATCTGGATCTTTTCCTCTAATATTTTATTTACCTAACCCTTTCATTTACATAAAAATCTGTATAAAATGTCTGTGTACTTCTTTTAAATATCTGCCACTTCAATACCCTAGTACAGTGGTAATATTATTTTGTGGTTAATTATACTATTTTACACATCTTTATCTCAGCCTCCCAACAAAGAAAACTAAAACTTGTGCATTATCAGATTGTTTTTTTTTTACATATCTGCATAAACAACAGCAATGACTCATCATTCACGTCAGGAAACAATAATAAAATGTCATGTCTTTATGTAGAATTACTGCCAAAAAAGTAAAAGAAAAGAAAAAAAATAGATGTGAGGTTTCGCGTAAATAACAGCAACTGCATAAATAGTCTCAACTGTAATATTTTTTTTAATAAAGTGCAAATAACAGGATTATCAGAGGTAAACTCTTTTACACAAAGATTTAAAAAAGAAGCTAAATTTAAGGCAAAAAAAAAACATTATGAGAGCTCATAGTCCACAATACATATTTACACAAATTTCTAAAAAGCATCAACAAGTGCTTTATAGAAACAAACAAGAAAATGCAGAAATCAAATTAAAAAACTTAGTTTGTACACCATTAACTAACTTTAAAGTTAATATTTGGTCTGTGCAGCTTTATCCGTCATCACAGTCTGAACCCTCTTTTCCAAGAAGTCTTCAGGAGCAGATCTCCAGGCTTCTTGAAGGACTTTGGATGTTGGTTGCTTTTTTTCTGCTCTCTGTCCATATGATCCCACACTGATTGAGTCACGTGAAGGTCTGGGCTCTAGGATGGACCCATCACTCCATCAGACCTGCTGTCACTGATTTTCAGTCCAGTTCTACTTGTTTTCCTTCCTTAAGAATGTATTCTTGCTACTCTTGCATGGAAACACCTCTAGACAGATCAAGTGAAGGCCCAAATGCATCTATCAGGTCCTTCAGTCTGTTAAAGGACGTCACTTTCAGATACTGTTAGTTTACAGGCCTGTCACTTCTTCTTTTGTCCAATTTCCTCAAATGTTGTAAAGTCCACACTGTACATCACACTGAGATATGCAAAGTCTTCAACTAAAAGCCAATTTAGAATCACATTAGTGCTACAAAATGATTTAATGTCCGACAAACATTGTTGTCTTTGGTATTTTGCACTGATGCAACTGAATAAATGGGATGTCATGCTAGTTCTTCTCTTGAGTTAAGAGCCTTTTTTAGACTTGAATCATTTGTAGGTGAGTTTTTAGTGGTTTAACAAATAATTGTAAAAAACACATTCCTCTGAAAATGATCAGGTACATGAACAAATTTTCAGAAAGCCTGGAGAACTCTTGCTAAAGACAATTTAAAAGATTACAACCACATCTGGGTCCTTGCATGCAAACAAAAGGAAATTAGGGGTGGATTGAGACATTTGCACAGTACTGTTCATTTAAAACATCAATGCTCTTCATTTATTGTAGTGACTGATTAAATTCTGCTAAATAAAAGATGCATTTAGACATTAGGGGGATAAAGACATGGTCCAACACTGGTGGTTTTAGTTAAAATTTCGTCATCTCACAGGATGTGGGATGGTTGAGTTGGTGCCGCAGTCAATATACTCAAATGTTTCAAGAGACAGCTGCTCCGTGTGAGAGAGATAAGAAATATTCATCGTCATTCTGTGAAAGAAAGAAAACATATTACAACATTTTTAAGATACACAGATCGATAGTTTCACGTGAATCAAATGACTGTGTGGGCTTGTTGCATTAGAGAAATATCTTGTCTTGGTGGTTGCCTCCAGAGCATTTTAGTATCTTCTACTTCCTTGTTTTGGTTTTCTAACCATTAAAAAAAAATGCACTTGTCAACGTTACTGCAAAAAAAAAAAAAAACCTGCTGCACGCATAACTTATCACCAAATGCTAATCAGATATAGTTAGAATAGTTTAAGCAGTGACTTACTTTAACACTAACCAGAAACCAGCTGTTCAAAGACAGTAAATTTAAATAGGTTTCGGTTTGCAACTACAAACATCAACATTTATCGTCATTTTGATGCGTAATGACCACCTCAAGCTGACTGCAGGGAAAGTCAGATAGTTTATTTTTCTGGTCAAATGTGAGGAATGTGCAAAGAAAAACAAAAGAAGCAGCAGCTTAAAAAGCATAAATGTCTATTTTAATGGATTAAATCTCCAGTTTCAGTGAAACTTACAAACAAAACCTAACTGTCTTATCATTCACATTAAGTTATCTGAAGAGGACATTTATAGAATAAAAAAGATTCAACTGTGAAGGATAAGAACTTTATAAAATCAGCCTGCTCTGTGGTTTGCAGCGGAAGCCCATGGCTTCCAGATAAGCGGACGTGTCCATCTCCTCCGTTTACGTTGAGGTTACTTACTGCAGCTGCAGAAACAACGTGTGAATCTTGAACGTGGTCGACTTGCAGTAGAAGCTGAAAAATGTAAACATCTGTTGACACATGCAGATGTTGGATTTTTACTTCATGTATTTCTGTAAAATAAGGTTTAAATCTTACTTTAAACCTTTGTCAAAGAGATGTAGGTCGATCGGAATAGTGTTCTGCAGAGGATAAGGGAGGTAAGGAATGCATGGTGTGTCAAATATATCCTGGGTTTTATTGATCCTTGGGAGGAAAACTCACCGATTTCTGCGAACGGGGCTGGATGGCGGTCATGTTAGATATCTTGATCTTCCCCACAACCGTATCAGCAACAATACCCTGCATGGTGAAGTCAACAATCTGAACTGGGACGTAGTTTTTGTTTGTGATGTTGATGAGATTCTAGAAAAGAAGATATGCAGCATGTCAGCACAACTGACACTTTTCCATCATTAAACAGTCTTGTTGTACTTTGACCATCGTAGAAGGATGGCAGCTGGTTACAGCCTGTCATGTGAATGTAATTCTGACCCTTACAATAAAAAATATGGCGTGCATATAGAGGTATATATATACCCGATGGTATATATATATATATATATATATATATTAACATCATGGGTGTCAAACTCCGGTCCTGGAGGGCCGGTATCCTGCAGGTTTTCATTGTTTCCCTGATCTAACACACCTGACTGAAATTAATGGGTTCTTGTGAAGAAGTTGACAAGAAACTGTTGGATCCATTTGATTTTATTCAGGTGTGTTAAATCGGGGAACCAATGAAAACCTGCAGGATACCGGCCCTCGAGGACCAGAGTTTGACACCCCTGATTTAAATGATGCTATAATCACATTTAAAATGTCTAAATTTACATGTTTAGAGATGTCAAATGTTAATCTTGAGTCTTGAAATGTTTCCCATCAGCACCTAAACGCAGCACAAATGTGCTTTTCTATGAGGAGCTCACACATCAGTGCATGTCAGGCCATGTTTGCACAGTCTGTTGCAATCCATGTTTACAAGGAGATGAGGAATAGGGCCTAAAAGTTGGACTATGAGACGGGAGGCAGAAGGTTGAACTAAACTAAGTTAAAAACAGAAAGCACTGCTAAATAAGAAACCAACAAAAACAAAACTATGAGAAGAAATAGTGATGGACACTATAGTGCAAAATATACAAAGCTTGTCAGTTTACTTATTTAAGTGTCCCTTTCTTTACAATACTAACACTAAACAATAGAACAACAAACTTGTTATGATGATCTAGTTTTTTTTATTAACTAGATTAATTAATAAAAAAATATTTAAAAAGACAAACTTTTGAAATGTTTTTTGTCTACAGTCTACAATAATAACTGTAAGCCAGGGCGGGATCAGCCAGTGGCAGCTTTGCATGATTCATACTGAGTCTGCATGTTGCGCAGCTGCATACGACTGCAGCTGGGAGCTGGGACTGCTGTTGCATGAAGACCAAGCCTCTTCTGAGTCCTTCTGGATGGGGGAGGGGCCTGCGGCAGCACCTGCTGCTTAGTGAGAAGAGTCAACGATGCATGCTTTCACGTCTTTCTCCAAAAGTGGGAGTGAAAATTGAAAACTGGTGGGATCTGAAAACTCGATAAATGTCACCAAGTTGGCAACACTGAAAACAATGGGTGCAACAAGTAGCTGCTGCTGGTCCATGTAAGTGTTGATATCTGTGCTTATTATTAGCTAACTCAATACTAAATTTCAGTATTGATATCAATATCTGAGAATCATTTTTCTTTACAACACTACTACATAGGGCTGGGCACCGAATGTCGGTTCTTTCTTGACACCGACCGAAATGTGACGGTTCTACTTGGTATTGAAACATGCCTCGTCTGTCGGTTCCAAGTTTCGGTGCCCAGAGGTTTATCATGTGTAAGTAGCTGTCATCTGATTGGCTGAAACGTCCGCATGCATGAAGTACACAAACTGATCACGCCCCTCTCGTTCTCAAGCGTCTTTCCATGTTTGATGCATTGACGAAGTCTACAAAAATGCCGAAGTTGAAAGCCTGGTTATATTTTCTCAAGAATGATACATCTACTGCGCGTTGCAATATATGCGACAAGAACATCGTCTGCAAGAACAGCAACACATCTAATTACGGTCCATGGAATAAATTTGAGAGCGGAGAGTTGCACACTTTTCTCTCCCACAAGTTCTGCCTCGGAGTCGACTTCGACTTTGCCACTCCCGACTTCTCTGCAGGAGGGCTCGGATTCATCTGACACCGAGCAAAGCACCGTCAGAAGGCTGACATGTTAATTTTCTTGAAGAAAAATTGTTAATTACATTGGCACGTGTGTGTCTGCACGTGTGTGTTTATAGTGTGAAGATGTTTGAGTTCTTACCTCTTGAGTTCTTATTTTTGCAATGGAAATAGCGCAAATAAACCAATACGTGCAATAAAATTTGTGATGAAATTTTCTTTAAGGGGTAATATTATAAAATAGGAACCGAAATAGGTACCTGTCAGGAATCGGCACCGAAATGAAGGTATCGGAACCGGAACCGGAAAATTTTGATCAATACCCAGCCCTACTACTACATAGGTTTGTGTGCACATGAAACCTTGAGAAATTGACCCTTGTGCAAAACAACTGGCTGAAAGGCTTCATAAAGCTTCATCTGTTATGTGTAGCAGTGGAGGTGAGGACCCAAATGCAGGCAGTTCAGGCAGGAGGTAGAAAGGTGCTGGTATCAGGGTTTATGTCCCAAATACTCAGGAACAGGGAACCACACATTACAGGGAAGAAACCATATATAAGGATCTGACAACCACAACTGAAAACCATGGGGTATTTATACAGAGTGGGAATAATCAGGAGCAGGTGAAGTCAATGGGTGATCAGACCAGGAGAACTAATGAGGCAGGAACAGAACACAGCACACAAAGGGAAGCTACCAACAGGAAACTAAACTAAACATGACAAAAACCAGAACTATAAACCAAAATCATGATAAAACTAACACATGACACAAACAATGATCATGATAGAACCCAAATCCAAACACAGCCCATGATCATGACATCATCTCACAATCGCGAACAAGGACTGAAGACGTGACTATAAAGAGAAATGACAGCAGACAACACAGCCAACAGACAGGAGATCAGACAGAGATAAGTCTCCTATAACACCCCAAAAAAAAATCGCTGGATTTGTCGTTACTCCTGCTTTAACAAACGGTAGCTATAATCAAAATATAGCAACAGTCGCTAAGTTGGCTGCATTGGGGTGCAATGGAGGCAGGGCTACTTCCGGTATTTGCCCGGATTTACCATCGGAAGCGGCAGAAGTGTGCTGTCTTTAGGAACATGTGAATTACAGTTTGTTTTGTTTGTTTGAAACCAAAAACCCAAAAAACCCTGCTTTGCTCTCCAAATGTTTCCTAGTTCTCTTGATCAGCTGAGCACCACAGAGCGACACTGTGCTTTGTTAAATGATGTCATCGGCCTGTAAACGCGTGATCATGTGATATCACAATATTTAATTTTCTACCAGTGTCAAAAATGATACCAGTATCACCGCAAACGATATATTGCCAACCCCTACTCCTAAGTACTCGCATTGTTAGGTGGGATGCCTCTGTAACGTTACGGTGCATTACCACTGGTGCGGTTTGGTTGGCTTTAAACAAACCCTGGTCTGTTTTCACACATAGTACGGTTGGTTTGGAGTAGAGTTAAAACTCATTTCAACTCTAGTGTGGACCAAAGAACCAAACTTTGGTCCGCTTAAAAACCGGGGGTTATCTTGCGAGTGAACCCTGATGCAGTTTGCCTACAATGTGAACATAAACAAACCAGCTAGTGAAGCAAAGATAGCAAGTAACGTGGAGGGCCCGCCTGCTGCTCATACTTGTCAGCTTCTTGTGAAAATCGTAGTAGGTTTGAACACCAAAGTAAAACAGAAACAACAAGACTACATAAACTTGATGTTGCTCCATTGCTATGAGTGAGCCAGCTCAAGGGATAGTGCTTCGGTTTTTGGCCTTGGCCAATTGATGAGCCAGGTTTTCTTCTTCCTTGGGCTTTTTTCTTCTTGGTCAGGGGTTGTTCCAGAAATACCACCCCTAGTGAACAGTTGTTGTAACTGCATGACCATGTCCAGGTGGTTTAAGTAATTTCAGTGTGAAAGCAAACCGAACCAGAGGAAAGAGCCCAATTGAACCAAATCCCCTTGACTTTCCCGGCATGAATGTGCCTTTCATTTTGAATCTGTGTGATGTTATGCTGACGACTATCATTTATCTATATATAACTGTTGAAATATCAAGGCAATGTGCATGTCCCTACAAGCTCATTTATGTTATCTTTCTGTCTTGTAGAGAACAACTTCACAACTGTCTGGCTGGAGTACGCTACAGACCTGCAACACGAGGCAGAAACACATGTAAAGTGCTCTATAGAGCAAGTATATATAAGTATGAAACATTTAGGAGTTTCACGCAACCACAAAGGAAATCTTTGTCCATATTGATGTCTCTGATGCATTCCACAGCAGAGCAAAGCTAAAGCACCAACAGCAGCAAAAACACAGCCAGGAGCAGCAAACAGCGCACACTGTTCCACATATTTTAAATACTACCCCCTTTTATGATTTGTTATGGCCCAACACAGAGAGGTTACAGTACGTATATCTGACTGCATTCCTGGTGTTACCGGTACTTACTATGACATCCATTTCAACGGCGTCTGGGGTGAAATAGACCATGACTGACTGGACCGACACCGGCGTGAGGGTCACACTCCGTGGGAAGAGGAAAAAAAGGATCAGGCAGCAAATGAATATACACACAAACATGGAGATGCACACGTACAGCTTCCTGAAACACAAAGCACAAACGCAGCATTGCTCAAGTTAAATGACATGGTGCAATGACACAAATCTATTACAAATCTATTATTATTAAGTGTTTAAAACTACAACAACACACATGCACAGACATCCTCATAGGTTCCTTACGTGCGTCTGGGTTGCAGCCTGACATCATTACACGGTATCACAGCAACTAACTGGTCTTCGTGATCTGAAAAAGGAAAAAGATAGGAAGTAAAGCCATAACACCATAAAAGTGATGTGAAAGTCCACGTTCCTGTCATTCGCTCTAGCTCACTTCCCTTGTTGTGGAATGAAACATGAAAAGTGAAACATGTGGAACGCAGCATGTATAGCAAAAATCAAAATGTTTTTCGAGGGGCAGAAAACTAACCTCTGGGAATTCGTCCAGTGCCTCGACACGTTGGGCAGGTGTCCCCCGAGGAGTTTCCATTTATGCTACCATATGGTGGAAACTGCTTCAGCGTCTTTACCTTCTCCGTCTTACCTATGAGCTCAGGATCCATTGCAGCGCTGCTGTCGCTGTGCACAGTCACTTTCCTGAAAGACAACATCTGGCTCAAAAACACCAGAACAGCTGCATCATGTCCGTCTCTTGTCAGTCATTACATCTGGTTTCCTCACAAAACCTATTATAGCCCAATAAAAGCTCATTCTTGCAGCATGTGATAGGATGTGAGCAGAGTCCACAATGTGGTAGAAACAACACAAGATCATGTCCTTATATTATCTGATTATTTCTCAAGCTATTAGAGGCCAAAGTAAAAAGAATAATTGAATATCTAGTTTACTGCTGGATAAAACAAACTTATTACTAGTCATGCTCAGCAAAGCACCAAGAAGCTTTTGTAATAACATTTACGGAATAACACGCCAGAAATGCAAAATATAAAATGTAAAAGAAAAAACTTCCATAATAACTGAGTAATTATGGATATGAAACACAAAGTCCTGGAAGTAACTTGTATTTGTTTGATTTCCTGCAGCATTAGCATTAGACATTAAAAGAGATGCAGATTATTAACTACGTTAATATGTAGAGCGTAAAATGTTTTTAAAATCTCACTTCAACAAGCTGATTTGGACTGTGTGTTACAAGGAAGCTTAACTGGTTTGTTTGGTTGTGCTGCCACAAGTTTTTCTTTTACGTGTTGGAAACTATGTGGATATAACCAATTTCACTTTAAGACCAAGTTATAGTTATAAAGCTGAAATAAATACTGCTCAACCTCCTCCTACGTGCAGAAAACAAAGGATTTAGGAGTCAAACTTGTAATTTAGGGAAAATTCTGTTTATAATTGTAGAAAGCTGTCATCTTTGTTTATTATTTTGCAGGGATGGAGTGTAAGTATGCATGTTTACCCATTTACGCTATAGTTCTTTGTAATAATAATAAAAAGACATCTATATCTTTCTAATAAATTATTTATTTATCTATTATTTGCATTATAGAAGCCTGTATTTTAACCTTACTGCAAGTTTCACTTTCAAGAGAAACTACATAATTAAGTTTCTATTCCTACAACAATATATTTCAAAGGCTTTAAAATGTTCTAAAATAGACTAAAAACATATACCTTAACTTAATGTCTACAACAGACAAACCCACCAGCCTTTTCTATCAGATGCACGCGGGAGAGAAATCATCTCGCTTTGCGTCTCATCTCACTATAATGTCTCCTTTCCCGCACACTTACCTTCCACTTCAGCTTAAACTCCAAATATCATCCAGTGAACGTAAAAAATGGCTGTTTTTTAATTAAAGTTTCAGAAAGCTACATTACGACAATGTGTCTACTGCGTCATTTTTCCTGTAATGCTGTGAGAGAAACACTTCCTTCTCCTTTTAGATGACGGGTCACTTTTCAAAACACCCGATCACATGTGCTGTTTTTCATCAACTTTTCTTCTTTATGTAAGATAGAAACATTTGCATTTATTACATTATAGCAGACCGAAAATATTTTATAACAATTTCTTTTAAAATGTTATAATCTGTTTAAATGTTGGTCAAATCAAATTGATAAGGAAATAGAAGTAAAACCCCCCTTGGGCTCTATTTACTGCCCTCTAGCGGGTGGACGTTAGAATTACATGTCTGAAAAGCAAACTGTAATCATTGAAGGACTTGGATTTGATCTTAAGGAAAGATAATATTAATTAAAATTTAGCAAAAGCCAACAGCTAATAGAGTGGCACAGCTAACCTAAAACCACCTCCAAGCACCCAGAAAGCCCATGAATGGATAGTAAATTTAAAGTAATTTGTTTTACAAATTGACTACTAAAAAAATAATTATGTTCTATAATTAGGATAAGGTGGTTAGTGGTTTCCAGTCTTTGTGCTAAGCAAAATAACTGTTAACTCTATTTTTACTGTATGTTTTCATAACACAAACACCCCTGAAAAAAATCTTTGAGAGTCTTACATATGTGTATTTTGCTATAAAATCATGGGTTGCACAAACAAAATTTAGCAAAGATTGAAATATAATTATAAATATATAGCCCATCCAACCATCTTTACCTAACAAATGAACATTTGAAATACTAAAGGATAAATGAATAAGCTGATAATAAATTAAAGGTAAAATTATGCATTTTAGTTACTTTGGTCAAATGTAGCCAGCTGTTTCCCTCTTTCCCAATGTTGTACTAAAGGCTCCACTCATAGGTCAAATAATACTAAATTATTAGTCATTTGGACACAAAGCAGAAGGTTTCTATGCTTAAACCATGTCAAGAAACTGTAGACTGTATTTTTAATTTGCTAACATACTGAAAACCATTTTTAAATAAAAAATAATAAAATTTTGCATTACAATCTTTTGTTTCACCACAAAATATTCACCTACATTCAAATGAAATCATCAATCTTTAGCCAGCCCAACTGCCTTTTAATTTTAACACATGAACCTTTGAAATATTAAATAATAAAGCATAAGTAGATAATAAAGGTAGAATGATGTAATATGTTAACTTTGGTCAAATGTAGCCAGTTTTTTTCCCTATTTTTAGAGGTCATTGTATTTTATTTTGCACACCAAGTGGAGATGCACTTCCAACCTTGTTGTTGGTCTTCTACAATGACAATAAAGCTCTCTCCCAAACCAATTTCCCTCTATTATCACTTTGCTACACTAAGATATTGCGTAGCTTTATAGTTACCATGTAGACTCAAGTGATGTCAATTCTCTCCCAACACCTTGTCAGACAGTAAATTTCTTCTCATATTAAAATGATCTTAGAGGATTTTTGTGTGATATATTCCACCATAAACAGAAGAGAAACTCGTACTTTCCATGAGATTTGAACACCGGACCATTTGCAGTCTTGATAAATTATGAAATGAAAAGCTAAATATAAAGTTAAAAAAGTTAAACCTTGTGTTTGGAGGCCCAACTGATGCCCTGAGGTGACTGAAAAGCCGTGTAACTCAGTCACTTTGACATTACATCGTTAATCTAGTACAGAATCTACAAGCAACATAGTGTGTGTCATGAACTTTGACTCACATTTAGAGATTTTTCATTAACAGAAGAGTGAAGAGGCGGAAAGGAGATGTGCAAACAGTTTATTGGCGGGTTGACAGAAAGGGTTTTAAAGTATACACTCTGTGTAAGAGGAATAATTTGACAAGCAATGTAGATATATTCAGAATTATTCTCTAGAGCATGTTTCTTTAAACCATGAACAATCATAAAAGTAAGAAAACGATGGTTCTGAAAACCTCAAATCACACAAATTTGTACACATGAACTTAAATCCAGACACACAACAGTGTCAATTAACATGACATGTTTCAGTAAACTGACGATCGTCTCTCATAAAGGTAATGCAATCAAATAAAATATACTTGGTTCCGCGATGGGTCTAAGGAATGTGTTGTTAGAGACTTCTCGGTTTTCACTGGTTTTGAATGACAGTTGCTGGGTTTTACTAGGCTGTTTAAATGTGGACTGGTGAAAATGTAGGCAAGCAGGGTTGATAGAAGATGATGCAGAGGGCGACCTTTTCCACTGTGACTGTGCTAAGATCACAAAAGGACATAACTCATCTCTAAAGCCTCTACCCGTCATGCAGGTGTCTCCTAAAAAGCTGTAGAAAACATCCGAGTCTGAACAGCGATCCGTTCGGACAGTTTGGTATACATTCCACATGTCAAGGTCTAAAATAACAGTACTCTGATACAGAAATAGATTGCATTGTTAGGCAGATTTCACTACGATAATCAAGAAAGTCTTAAATATCTTATTACTGCACTCTCATCCTTACAGCCCAGAATATCCATTTAGAGTCAACCACATCACTGTACATGAGAGCTGGCTTTTTGATCTTTTTAGGACATTCAGCCCGCTCTAAAATCAAGCCAAGACCTGTCAAAAACAATTATTTTTCAGCACTGAGGAAGCAGCTACAACGGCCCGACAAACACAGAGATGAAGCGCTGAAATACACTTGTCCTGCCAATACTACAGCTCCTGCTTCTTGTGACTAACACATAAAGCTCTATGGCCAAAGTAAGCAAGGCAAGGTAGAGGTTAACCACCATCCATTATAATTTACAAGTATGTATATAGTATATTTTTTTTAATTTGATCAGAATGATGATGTTAAATTAAAGGCAAAGGCAAGAGAAGCCTTTCATCAATGGCCATTCATCTCTACAAATCAAGAAATAAATGCTTCATATCTGGTGATAGTAGTTATGTTGATCCCAGTTAACCATCCACCCTTCAACAAATCGATCAAAGAACCCAAAAACTGGAAAGGGTTTTGCAGGAAAAACTCTAATCATTCTCTTTACATTAAGCTTAAAAATTTCAACAACTCCTTATGATAACTTTTGATCACTTTAAAGTCGCCCTCCCTCAGTGAAGCGCATCCACGGCTTCGTTCTGGCCGTCCTCGGCTATCTGCACCAACTCATTGACGGTGTGCAGCAGACTGTAGCCGTGCTTCTTTAGCAGCTGCTGGTTGAGCCGCTGGTCCTTGAAGCCCATCTCCAGCAGCATGGCCATCATGGAGGGGTCTTGTCTGGTGGCTGGGTCGATGCCTCGCTGCAGCAGAGGGACCAAAACAGGAAGAGGTCCAAGTTTAAGAAAGGAAATGGGGAAAAAAAATCATAATTAGGTGACACATAGGTAACAAAAAATGTGCTAATGTGCTTTAAAATGACACTAAAATTCCCTAATTTCTAAATCAGTGCTGTGCTTGTAAGTCTTTAAAAATAAAGAAGAAGCTAAACTGAAACTATTTCCCAAGAGCTGAACAGTTACTTACAACTACATGATTATAAGCAGGTTAAACTACTAATTTGCTCATGTTCATGTAAATAAATGCTCATCAAAAAGGAGCTGCACTAACTTTAGGACTTTAGGTGCTTCAAGATAAACAGATGAGAAAATTTCTCTGCTGTTTTATCCAGATAAATGGAAATAATCCTTACAAGGGAAACGTTACTGTCACTGTCAACACAAATAGTGAAAGTGAGGGGATGAATGACAATGTTAATGTTGCAATAATGGATTATGTGAGTTTCTTAATCACGCGCTTAATCTCATAATGAAACACAATGCAGAAGCTGTGTGTGGCCACCTCTCCAACTCTACAGTGAGGCTTTAGGTTCTTAAGAGGCTAAATGTCACTAAGCTGAGCACCGGTTTGTTGTGTCCTTCTGCTGTCAGGAGGCAAGCAGTGGATTAGCCTGGAAAGAGACGCTGCTGTGCCCAGAAGTGGCGAGCAGTGATAGCGAGTCAGTGACAATGACCTAAAAAATGTACTGAGAACAGCAAAGATAAGAAATTCTGAGAAAGCTAATTCCTGTAAGAGGTGTCACATGATCTGTAAAAGTAGCAGTTAATCACTTTAACAGTTAATGACACAAAACTTCCAGAAATTCAGCCCACCGCTCTGCTGCGTCATGTACCTGTATGGAACAGTTTGGTCCAGTGAAGAGAGCCTTATAAGCTGATGCGGCCACTGAAAGGGCCCCCTTGACAAATCCCTCTGTGATGCCTCCTTGGCCCCTGGTATAAATAAAAAAAAAACAGCCATGTTCATTTATTATATCAATTAAACTAAAGTTGTGACAAAAAAACAAACAAAAACAAAGGTTGAAGGCAGCATAACACATTAACTTCTGTTAATGTACTCATTTACAAAATAAAAAGTCTTTTTTATTCTATTTATTTTTATCAAATTTGATTTAGTGACTCTTATTTGTGTATTTATTTTTGTATTTCTTGTTATTAATTTATTTCATATTTAAAGGTACAGTCTGTAAGAGGTTCAAATGCCAAGTACATTTGTGAATGTAGGGTGGCCGTCCATGGCCCAAAATTTTAAATTAAACATGTTTTCATCTGCGAGTGGATCCAGTGGCTTCAGGTGCAGCGATGGCTGCGCTGCAGGTAACTACTTCAACACTGTATACATGTGTACTGTCTTCTTCTATGGTCCTTTATCCCAAACAATGCTCCAACAGCTACCAAAGTCACAACTGCAGTTTTTAAGCTCAGAGGGTTCTCCCATGACATAAAATTGTTTGTCCATTCAGAGAAACCATAGAAAAAATGCTGGCACAAATATGACAGCTGCCATGTATGTGGACCTACGGCAGGTAGATATAAATGACTAAATAAAATAAAAAACAAGTTATTTTGTCAAGTAATGTCACCAAAGTTTGACCTCAGATTTAGTTACATGCTGCACCTTTCATTATATTTTGTTTGATTCCAGTCTTTTGATTTTTTTTTCTTTCTTCTTTTCAATCAGATTTAACACAACAGAAACTACATTTTAGTTGTTTTTTTTCACTTAAACGAAGCAAATCAACTTTCACTCTGCTGTTTTGCACCTTGGCTGCAGCGCGTTGTTCGGTCTGGGATTATACGTCTCAAAGGCACTGGATGCTGAGCCCGCTGATCTTGACAATCCAGATGACACTGCAAAGGAGAGAAAAACGGAAATAACATGTAAAATCATATTAGAAGAAGAACTGGGAGTTCCGCTAATGCAACAAGTCCAGCATGTCTGTGCGCCTTCTTAGTTCCTTTCTTTCTGTGGCAGGCGAAAATGTGCTTCCTCTGCCACATGAACAGTTCTAAACAAACGAAACTGCTGCTTCATGTCAACACAGTGAGGCTGACAGCAAATTGTGAGGCTGCATTGGAGCCTGATTTCAGACCCAGGAGCAAAATGCCTGCATGCTATAACTCTAATGTTGATATATTATGTCAGTGTGATGCTTAATCTCACCATTTAGCTGAACCCGAGGTTGGTGTGGCTCATATGGGTCACAGGCTGGAGGACTGGGATCCTCAGCCAGATACAGTGCCTCAGACCTGAAACACATTAAAAACCCAGATTGAAACCATTAAGAGGCTGTAATGGTATAGATGGAAATCTAAAATCTAATCATCTGGATTGGTTCTTATCTAACCGGGGTGAGTAGAGGGTTGGTTGGGGCAGTGGTTGAGGCGAGAAAGGGGGGGGCACCACTTCAGGGGTGAGCGTCACAGCATCCAGAGTTTGGGAGGCACACAGCATCTGGTTCACACTGCTGTGGATAGGAGGGACAGGCGGAGGCCAGGTGTTGCCCAACGACTCCTCTGCAACGATCGCCTCCATCTCCTCCTCCCTCTCCTCCTCCCTCTCACTAAGAGGCACCTCCCTGCACGGCTCAAAGTCGCAGCCCTCCTCCATCTCCTGCTCTTCGTCCGGATCAGCTGAGGTCACCGCAGCTACGGCGTCGGCGTCAGGCTGCGACATGGCGGAGCTGTACATGGACTCCCCCAGAGGTCGGCTGGTGTCAAAGCAGTCTGGGAGGACGATGATGTAATCGTCACAGGAGGAGACAGAGGATGTCTGGCTGCTCACCTGAAAGGAGAAGATGGAGCGACTGTGATAAACTTTATTCATATTTATAAGTGAATACTAAGAAATTCTCCTTTGAGATTCTTATCATTAAAAGTTGGCTTCATGTGAGTTTTTCCCTTTTTGACAGCTTTACAACTACCTATGCTTACCCTTTTAAAAGTCTTCCTAAAGTCACTTTAATGAAAGAAAACGAACAGTCGTGAACTTCAAAGACACTCTTACAGTCTTTATTATTTATGAGCTTTTGAGGTGGAAAGTTCAGGAATTGTATAAAAAAAGAGACCACAAGTTAACATTTTTTTCTCTTTTTACAAAACAAAAAGAAGGAAATTTTTGTTTTTGTCTTTTTGACTAATCTAGACATTTAGAAAAGGGTTATGTATTAGATATAACAATCAGAAAGAGGACTGTCTGCATTAGTTTTTCTATAATCATTAAAACTTACAGCTGCTCACAGCCTAAAGCTGGATTTGTACTTGTCTACGTAGTGTAGGGTTGGCATAGCTGACGCACGTAAAATGTGCTCTTCCACTCGCGTGTAGGGTTACGGTGTCATGTTACAAATTTTCTTCTCTGGCTACTGCACAAATTCAGCAAGAAATTCCAGAAAAACATAATCACAAACCAACCGATCACAAGGGAGTTCTTCCGCTTAAACGCACTGCAAGCAGGAGTGCCCATCAGGCACAGAAGAGGTGCACGTTAAGCCTCCGTGAACCTACGGAGCAGAAGGCAGTGACGCCCTAACCAACCGTATGCAGCCGCAGCGCGAGTATAAATCCAGCTTAACGTGTCAATTTGGTTACAATAAAAGATATAAGAGGTGTAGCCTTGAGGCATATAAATTCGCAATTAATTGCTCTTATTGACTGCACTGGTCTCCAGTTGTATGTATAAATGAGAGTCTGCATCCACTGATACTGTTTCTTGAAACCAAACATTACCTGAGAAGGTCCAGTCTCATAACTACACAGCTATCCAGGGATCTCAAACTAAAAGATATGAAGACTAATGCTGTAAATGTGGAGTCCCAGAGTCAGAGTCCTGTAAATCAAATCACATTAAATAACTAATGGTTTACAAAATGTTAAAATCCTACCTCATCCCAGTCCTCTCCTCTGGTTTCGTCCTCCTCTTTCTCATCATTATTATCCCTCGTGTCTTGCAGGGCATGCAAAACTTCGTTGTTCTCGTTATTAGGATGTAAACTGATCTGCAGGTTTTCCTTCTCTGCTTCCAGCACAAGAACTAGCAAGTGGAAAAAAAATCTAACATAGTTAAGGACTGCAAAAATTTATTAAAGGAATAAACCTATTCCTGGAATCTGTTCGCTAACCTGATCCTGGCTCCTCTTTCTGGAGGATGTGGGTGAGGCCTGTGTTTGCAGATGGAGATGAATTTTCAGCAGTGCTGACCTCCTCACAACCTTCATTCACCTTCTCCGTCTTCTCAGCCTCAATTGCTCTCTCAGAGCAAACGCTTGGACCGCGGCTAACAACTGGAAATGTTTGATGGGAGATTAGAAAAACAAAACTATGCAGTGAGTCTATTAAGCAACAATTTCAGTGTTAACCACCAGAGAGGCACCGTGGCTTCTCACCCTGTGGTTTGTTGCTGCTGTGCAGGGCTCTGCGCAGAGGCCTGTGGTCGGGGGCTTCCTCTAAAGTGAGGGAGCGGATGACCGTCTCACAGAGGAACTGAGCACCACTAATCTCTTCCTCCCTCTCCTCCTCCTGCATTACAGGTTCCAACATCTCCTTCTGTGGCCTCAGTTTTACTCCTTAGGGAAACATCAGCAGCTGTTTATGTAGCCTTGTGCTAACAAGTATGTTTAAAAAAATACACCAGTACAAATGAACAAAAACATGTAAATAAGCTCCACTTAATCTCACCAAAAAGTTTTCTGACTCCTGTGGCTTCTGCATCTTCTTTTATCTGTGAAGCAATGGACTTCAATGCTGGAGCATCGTGGGGAAGGGGGGATATGCAGGGTGTCAAATCTAAAAATCAAAAGGTAAAACAAACACAACACTGCTTATTTGCTTAGATGTAAAAGTGTAAAATATTTCATGCAGCTAATGTAATAATAATAGGATGTTCAGCCAAACATTTTGGGTTTGATCCATTTATTTAGCCATTAAAGCATCAACTTTGACTCACCCACAGGAGTGTTGTTAGGAACCTTTTCCAGTTCTTGCACAATATTTATGTCCAGCAACTCAAATGACAGTAGATCCTAAAAGAAAAACAGCCAACAAAGATTGGTTAATGCCAATATACCAATCCAGCTGTAGTGGATTATCTCACAATTTATCACTGTTAGATTCCAAAATTAAAAACACTTGTTGTAATCCCATATACTATGAAAATAAGATTTTGTCATATTAGTCTAAGTTTAGGATGATTTTCTTTTTCAGTAGTTACTCAGACTAAACAGAGGACATTGCAGATATTTTGACCCAGACCTTTTAAGATTCTGGGGCCCTTTCCATTTTTTTTTTTTTTTTGGTAATACCCTGTGTGTTCCAACCTGTTTTGCACCGAGCTAGACCCCTTGGTGGAAACGAGGCTTTTGCTGGGAGGTAGTACTTCTGAGTGTACCGTCCTTTTGGGGCTGGGCTTGCAGTGCTTAATAGCTTATTTAAACCCTACTCTCTCAGTCTCCTCACAATTAATATCCTCCACAGTTTAGAAAATCTGTTTACGCTGAGGTCTTCAGCAATAAACTGGCCAAGGGAGGAGCTCAAAAAGTCAACTGGGCCGAAGAATGAATGAGGAGGAGGTGGGATAATTATGTAAATAAAACAGAGAACATATATATACATTTTCTGGTTGTTTCACATTAATTACACATTAGCACAGCCTTGTGGGAAGGTGCCACATTGCTGATGTTTGTAACTCCAACAGATTCCTGCTACCTCTTTCTCACTGTCCCATCACTACTCTGTAAGTCAGATTTGGGAGTAAAATTATTGGGTACTGTTGGGCAAAATATGACTTTAAAACACTTTTTTAAGATGTTGGATGTTAGGGTTTTATGGATGTGCACCTGGGCAGTCAGCAGGTCGACTGAAGGAAAGTAGTAGTCCTCTTGAGGGAGATCAACAGTGAAGGCAAAACCACTGTCCTTGGGTTTTACCTCCTTCTCCATTGGCTTCACCTCCTCCTTCTGAAGGATAAATAGGAATTGAATCATTAGAATTTAGTCACTGGTGGATTTCTACTCACATTTCTAACTACTCTTACATGCTTATCTTACATTTACCATGTAAGCCTGTGTTTCAACTCAGTGCTTTGTTCTGTTTTAGTTCCATTTTCACTACAAAGACTCTTGTCTAAATACACTGAAGTGGGAAACAAAGGATAAAATTCTTAAGTTAATTAACTTTTTTTCCCTCAGTAGAACAATCACTTCAATTCCAGATCACTGATGATCTAAGTAAATCATCTTCGGCTACAATATTTGCTGCAAATAATTCAGATAAATCTGTTATTTCGTGTGATACAAGAAGCAAAAAGTAGTGAAAATATCTGATATTGGAAGCATGAAATTCATATTTTTCTTTTTAAGAATTTTTTGTGAATTAATTCATAACAAAGAAATAAAAAAGATTAAAAAGATTTAACTACACAACCTACAGTACTGTACAGAAGTCTTGGGCCATTTCTCATTCCTTTATATATTGCCAGGGAACCAAGAAACAGATGCAGTGATTTATTTGCAAACATGAAAGCAAGAACAGAGTTTAAACTCCAATGAGCTTGAAAGACAATGTTTGGTCTGAGCAGCTTCATTCTTCAACACAGTCTGAACCCTGTTGAGACAAACTTTTTTTGTAATTTCTTTGAGCCAGACATTTATTTCTTTCTCCTCCACTTATCCAGTCTCCATAAATGTTTTAGTAACACACTACACATGATTATGAGATATGCTAAGTTTTCAGCTAATAGGTCTGGGAGATGCACCTTGTTGGTGCCAACATGCTATTTCTGTCAAACTGTTATCTTTTGTATTGTTTTTTGGTGGCTTAAACAAAGTTTATTATCACATTCCTCTTAAAAAGGGGAAGACACAAGAAATGGACAATGTCCAAAGAACAATACTGAGTCAGTTTACAAGCAAAAATCTGATCATTACCTGATTTCTGGAGTTATCAGATAACTGAAGTGATCATGTAGACAGCATAATCTAATATCCTTTATCAGATAATGGCAGTTATCTGGTCAGTTATGAGAAATTGGTTTAACACAGTTCTCTGATGTCTTCATGCATTTAGACCCTTACATCTGATTTATTATTTAATTTTATATTTGCGCAAAAAAACTGTTGCTTCTGTCTTCTCAAACAAAATTAAACTGATCTCAATTAGTCTCAATGCAATATTACCCAGCAATTATTAAATAAATAGGACTATGTAAGTATGATTTTTCTTGTTATTATTGCTGTTACTGTTATTATTCCTATTATTATTATTATTATACATTGGTACTACCATTATTATTATCATTATCACCACTGTATTATTATTACTGAATAGTTTCATTATGATATTGTTTCTAATCATGAATGTGACTATGGTTGGTATGGCGACGACTATATTGTTATAATTCATTGGGACATGGAGAAGGAGTAACTAAGTGCTGGTTTCTTACAACTCTTTTTGAACAGATGTTTGTTTTTTTGTTTTTTTAGCTTTCTTATCTTTTTTTCTCTTTGTGTTCAAATGAACCCTCAACTCAAATGAGAGTGGAACACAAAAAAAGAAAAAAAATAATAATATGATGGATCGTAGCACTGGAAGGAGGAGTTTAAATAAAGTACAGCATTTATATGTTGTCTGTTTTGCAGACTTATTTGCTCTCGTATTAGTTAATGGTAAAAATGTGGGCCCTGCCTTGTTCAAGAAAGACTGGATGTTTTGTAAATGACAAAGCTATGCCTCTACATACGGACGTAGTCCATAAGAAAACCGATAATGTAGACAAAGTTTTTCGAATATGGCATATCCAAACTGCACATAGATGCACCCGATCTGATTATTACAATTATTTGATTTCTTCCAGTTAATAGATTTTGACGGTCATTTACATGAACTCACTGAAAGACCTTTAGAAAGCCTGGAGAACTGATCAAGACTACAACAAAGTCTGGCTCTTTGGAAAGAAATTATTAAAAACATAATGAGGGGTGGCTCTGGACTTCTGTGCAGCACAAGTAAAAAGTTGCAGCTGTAGAGGGTGTCACTGGATAGTTGACTTGCCAGTCGTTTGCTTTGGTGCCCGAGCGTATTGCGGCTGCTGCTAGGGTCGACTACGATGCTGCACCAGACACGCGGGCCAAACTGACACCCACAGTGCGCCAGCCGCCAGTGAGAGGTGTACGTCCCCTCCATCACAGGAGCGACAAAGGCCACACTGACCACTCCCACTTGTCCAGGCAGCAGCAAGGGTACCGGCACCTCCCTCTTCTCTTCTGACGCCAAGCTGAGGTTTCCCCACATGAACACTAGCTGGGTGCACGTACACACATACACAAAACACAAAATAGGAATATGCATGCGAAAAAGGCACAAAGACAAGAACATGCAGCCAGAGTCACACAACTGAAAAAAATTCACACGCTCACCTGAGGGGGTCACACACATACAAACACTCAGACAAAGACTTAAAAACGTAAAACCACAACACAGATTCAACTAATTTAAATCATAAAAATCTCACATAAAAAGGGCATTAGTGGTGTAAGCCTGGGAAAGAAATCTTAGCTGGTGTTAGTGGATAAGAGGAGGCAATGAACTGACAGGGGACTCAAAGTGGAAGTGAAGCAGAGGGCAAAGA
Organism: Melanotaenia boesemani; assembly: GCF_017639745.1. Taxonomy (NCBI): domain Eukaryota; kingdom Metazoa; phylum Chordata; class Actinopteri; order Atheriniformes; family Melanotaeniidae; genus Melanotaenia; species Melanotaenia boesemani. The sequence goes on from NC_055702.1 coordinate 6,660,829, forward strand.
GAGTGGAGCCTGGCCTCTCGACGAGTGGGAGGGGTACCTTAGTCTCTGAAGTCCAGCTGATAGTGCCCGAGTTCCTCATCTTCCAGTATTTGATGAACTTGGTACCAGGTTCCAGACGGGTGCCGTCAGGCAGATTTTCATCCAGAAACAAGGCAGCCATAGTGGGCACCAAGGACGTATGCGAGACCCCGGGACCCCTAGTTTCAAGTGTACAGAGCATTGTTGAAAAAAAGCCCTGGTTTCTTATAATACGCATCTCTTTTGCTCTCTATGAATCAAAAAAGCAGGACCCCAGATTTTTTTTTTTTTTTTTTTTGCAGCCCAAAAGCATTTTTTTCTTAGAAAATCTACGAAGCAGCAGCAGCAGTTTTTACATTGAGGTAGTTCCAACATTTGCCACCACCCCAGAACAGCCAGCGATACACTCATACAAATTAGATTACAAAGATGGCATATTTTGATTTTTCTTGGAAAAAAAGACTTTTTGCATCCATGCTGGGTTTGAGGTACCCAGCACTGTCGGACGCCCTTCCGAGGTGGCGCTTACTCTGGACTGGAGGCCTGGGGATCGGGGGCCGGGGCTGGGATGGGACCTTGGACTGTGGCTGGACCTGAGGCTGTTTCTGAGGCGGTAGGAGGGGGAAGGGCTGGGACCTGGGTGGATGCCGAGGCCATGTTTGTCAGGTTGGCTCTGCCTGAGGTAGAGGGTCCACTCCACTGCAGCCCTCTCTTCTCCAGTCTCAGTTTCTTCTTGATTTCCTTCACTTCTGCTTTTAGCTGCCTTCTTTCAGCTTTGAGGCGCTGTCGCTCGGCCTTGCGCACAGTCCTGTCTCCTCGCCTTGGGAACCTGGTTTGAAATGTCATCAGGAACACCTATTTGTTGACTATCAAAAGTTGTTTTTTTTAATAAACAAAACAAAAACAAAAGCACATCCCCACTCAAAATGTATTAATTACAGTAATCTAGCTACTACTATATTTTAAATCCAGCTTTGTGTTCACTTAAATTCATGTTCTGTGAGAACAAAAAGGGCTAACACTGTCGTAAGCAAACATATCCCATTATTTCAAGACGCAAATGGAGTGATCCTGAGTTTTGGAGGTTTACCTTAACTCTCCTGACATTCCATGCTCAGGGATGGAGAGAGGTGTCTTGGTTCTCACGAGGCTGTGGCTGGGGTCGTGGCTGTGTCGACACATCTCACACAGGATGCAGGATGGACAGACACTGGCAGAAAAAAATATCAAAGTGGGTTCATAAAACTGCATAAAGAAAACAACCACACAAGAAAACGACATACTCTTTCCTCAGGATGTAATGTTAGTATGCATCACGCCTACCTGCATTTGTAGGCTCCTTCCGAGGTGAGTTTGTTGCAACTGCTGCAGTTTGGGGTGTAGCCGAGCGACCCATTAGAGTTGGAAGGGCCTGGTCTGGGTCCCATAGGACCGCCACTGGCCCCACCGGCCTCTTGAAGCCTGTCAGAGGTTTTATGGGTACAACACTGGCCAGAAAAGTCGCTGCACATCCTTTCCACCACCTCCTTTACAACTTCGTCCTTAAACTATGATAAAAAAGAAGTATTTTTATAGGTACAAGTGAAACACATTTTAATTAAATTCATTTTACTTTTTGTATTTTTTTAAGCTAACCTTCTCCATGTATGATCTAAACCACATGGGAGGGGGTTCATCTTCAGGTTTGTTCCCCTTGTTGTCTTTAACTGTTACCTGTATGAAAGCACATCATAATTACATCAGCTGACGAATATATGGGACAGAGATGGTTTTGTTCCTTCAAGAGTGGATAATTTGAGAGAAAAACTTAAAAATTGTTTAAAAAAACTTAAGAAAAAGTAAACACATTGGAAAGCAAGAGAAAAAATTTGTTTCCTTACTGCTTCTCTCTCTGGGGTGACCTGAGTGCCTTTGTCCACTGTTTTGACTCGTGACGGGTAAGGAGGAGCAGGTCGGAGATCTCCCTTCAGCTCCTTCACCTCCGTCTTCAGCGGGCCTCCACAGGCCTGCCCTTTCATCTTGTACACATTCATGTGCAACTGGTTTCCCTGCCTCTCTGCGCTCTGTGGAAGACGAATGTTAAACACAAAAGAAAGGTGAGAACGTATGCAAATATGTGCATACATACATCTTATAGGAGACTGCATTAAGACATGTCTCTTTTATTTGTTAATGTGCAGCTATAGGAATGTTAATACACTTGAACAAGGATATATCTGTACTAAAGTCTGCGTTATATCCTTTTGTTATTTAAAAAACATCTGACAGTGCCACACTACCTTGATAGCTTCTTCATACTCATCTGGAAAAACAAAAAACAAACTTATTTACTGTACAGGTCAGTGTATTACCAACGTGTAGTCTGTATTAAATACTGTGCAAAAATCTTGGGCCACACATTGTTTTCTATGGAAAATATGTATACAGGCTTATTCAATCATTTGCTAATATAAAGGGCAATGCAGTATGTGAGGCAAAACAAAAAGAATCTGTACAATTTAAATAAGTTTAAACTTCAAGCTGAGCCCTTGTAGACAAGCTTTCCTTTAAAAAGTCTTTAGGGAATAGTTTTCTAACTCATTCCCAGTCAAGAAGATCCCTAAAGGACACTATGCACCATGCTGAGGTATGCTTGAATGATTCAGGGATCAGAGTTAAGTGACTTAATGGAAAAGAATTGAAAACTGCTTGGATGCAAAATATTTAAAAGCTCAAAAGTGGCACAAAAATTTTACACAATTTTGCAAATGCACACTTTACAAATATCTTTAAAAAATATGACGTAAATAAAACTCTCACCTTGACTGTTAATGCAAATCTGAAATAAAAGGTAAATAGATAACAATTAAAATAATTAACTTGGACTCAGTCAAAATGCAAACATTGCTCTCCCTTTATTAACCATTACACATTTCACTGGTGGAATATAACACAGTAGATTGACTTAAGTCCATGTACAAATGCTACAATCTTCTATAACTACAACTATTTATAACTATTTTTATACAACATAAATCTGATCATTTTAGCTTCAAGTTGCTTCACAAATGTAGATGTTTGCAGTGAAAACCAAGAAGTTTTTTTATGTATTTTTAAATACTGATTTGTATTTGTAATAGAATATTTTCTAAAGTGCGTTTTAAGCATAGAATGAATACTTCCTGGCCATGACCTATTTAAATAGTGTCTTACCTCTTCATTATCTTCATCAAAGTATTTTACTTGAAAGTGGTTGATCCCAAATGATGCCTTGATCTGAAATATAATGTAGTAGAGTGGCAATCAAATCCTCAACAAACAATACAACAATTTCTTTTACTCACACATATCGCAAAACGTCAGTAATGACAGCCTAAGAAGTATGTCGTCAAACAGGAAGCATGTATACAAACACGTTAACGTTAATAAAAACCAAACACATTTTCCATCTGGTGACTCCTGTGACGCACTGGCTGGTTTAAAAATGACCATCTATGTACACATTTCGGCACAACTTTATCGACTGTCCTTCGATTGCTCTGTTGTTAACGTGTCTAGGCCAGGTCTGGGCCTGCTTTTTACCAAACTGCGCCAGCTTTTAGCCAACACGCTCTGCTAGCAGCTCACCCAGGCTTCCACGGACTCCCACTCCAATTTGTCCAAATCCTGAGCCAAAAATCTCTTCACATTTCCCCGAAAATTGACTTTAATAGTAACGGGGAGCCCCATGACCACCGACTATTAGTATTTAAGGGCGATCATTTGCGGTGACACCGGCCTGTTTGATCCCCGTTGCCCTCGACTGTCTTTTCTTGTTTACATCGTCAGCTGCGTTGGGAAAAATACTGTGACGTTACGCGCAGGCGCAGTTGCAGTAATGTTCCTGTCGCCTGTTATCATCGTCATCTTTAAGCTCACAAGTGTGGCTGTAAAGTAAGAAGCCACACGTTTACTGGAGAATTTAATGTTGTTGGGACAATCGTTTTTCGCAAACTTCATCACAGAAAATGTCTTCACTTCTCAAGGTGGATAGTGAAATTAAAACCAAGGTAAGATTAAGCCCTCTGAATCTTTAGTTATGGCGTAACTACGTGTTATTAAAGCCATTTATTTGTTAGCGTGTTAGCCACATTTTGTAGCCTGATGTTGGAGCTCTGATAAGGCCAGATTGATAGCAGCTAACTGTCGCTAACCGGCTTGTTTCCCGCCCGCTACAATACACCTGTCAAACCTTTTCACAGGTTCCAGTTGGCATTGACGTTAAACTTCATGGTGACCGGAGTACTTGTTCTTTTACAATGTTGAATGTACAAATGCGAGTTAGTGGTGGAATACCTCATGTGTTAAAATGGGCCCGAGCTACCAAGTTGGCTAACTGAACAAGCTACCGTTGTCATACCGGCGTCAACTTATGCCATATTACAGCTTTTATTTTGACTCGCATGTCATGTTAAATTAAACAACAGTTAATCCAGTTACAGTTAAATTAAACTTAATTCCATAACTATGATTAACTTTAAGGAAATTTGTCCATGGAAACATGTCATACAATCTGCATCAAATTCGCATTCCAAAAATCTTAATTTAAAAAAAATTGCTTTGGTCGATAAATAAATAAATATCACATCCACGGGTCAGTTATTTATCATAACAGACACTGGTTGGGCCAGAAGTACACAATTTGTTCTCAGAATTGAGTAAGTGTATGCTGTTAAAATGCTACTAACTATTGTAATAGCACAGATATGTCCTTAGTTTACAAGTTTTCTTGTCAGTCTGGTTCTTAAAACATCTTTACAGACCTGGTTTTGCCAAATTAAGCCACTGGCAATCTTGAAACTACACTGATTCCCTCAAAAAATGATTAGAGGATTTGCCAAAAGAGATAAATATGTTAAGTACTTTTATCAACACAAAAAATAGAATAGATGTATATTTCTGATTTATTTTTACACCTCTAAACTTGCTCAGTTATTTTGGCAGCCATTATAAGTGGCCCTCTTCTTGTAAGCAGACTGTATTGTTTTGCGAATTATTCCCTCATAACATTGATATTTGGGATTTCTCCATCATACAGATTAATCTTCCAAAAACGGAGTTAAACTAACAAATAGCAGCTGTGTAGTCTGCTACACCTGATCTGATATTTGACTGTCATGTTTGTGTTTGCAGGTAGACGCTTTCAGGGAACGTATCACAGCCGAAGTAAGTGCTGTGTAATTTTTGGATGGATATTATTAACACATTTCTATACACACATATATAAACACTTGTTTTATTTTCAAGACAGGCTCTACTAAACCTTTGCTTCTCTTCCAGGCAGAGGATCTAGTCGCAAATTTTTTCCCAAAGAAGTTATTGGAACTTGATCAGTTTCTCAAGGTATTTGTTTAGAATTGAACTGAGACTGGAAAGTCATTCTTAAGGACTATGGTTTATAAGTTCATGAATCTATTATGTCATTAAAATTAGGAAAAAAAACATCTGCTGTTAGAAGTTTCAAAGCAGCTTGCAAGTGATTGTGGGATGAGCCAACAGATTAAATGAACATTTTTTGCTTCAAATAAAAATTATTATATGTTGTTTATATTGCATTATGGAGCATTTCAAATCTTTGTTTTTCAGGATCCAAGCATAAACATCTCTGAGCTAAAGGAGATACACTCAGAGATTAATCTGACAGTACCAGACCCCATCTTGCTCCCAAACCTACATGACGGACTGGAAGGGGTGAGTTTAAGTTCGACTTCCTTGATACTTACTAGATTACTATATGTACAGCTTAAATGATAAATAGCAATAATTCTCGTGTCTTCACAGCAAAATGCCAAAAAGAGAAAGCTGGAGGATGAAGATGGGGTGGACATGGGTAAGAACTGTGCAACTGGCCAAAAGAATAATCAGTCTGAACTATGTATATATGAGACATAAATTCTCTTCTTTTTCTGTTTGCTCTTTTTCCGCAGTGACTGGCACCAAGGTCTTTGTCATGCCAGGTGGGATGATGAAGAGCAATGCAAACCTTGTTGATCTTATTGAAAAGGTCAAGCCAGAGATCAGGACACTCATAGAGAAATGTAACACAGTAAGTCAACTCTGGCACAATGTCATATCTACGAAGGATTACTGAACACTTGTTGATTTTAAATGATGTCCTTTTAATTTTAAGATCTATTCAATTCTAAAACCACAACATTTTAATGCACCATGGGTGTTGTTGCAAGAAAAAATATCACACTAGGCCCCACTATGTTTTACAGCAGGTGTTGACATGTTGCATGCTCCCTTTTCTCAGCACTCTTTTCTTTCTGCAGGTCAAAATGTGGGTTCAGCTGCTTATCCCCAGGATAGAAGATGGCAACAACTTTGGTGTGTCAATCCAGGAGGAGACGGTTGCTGAACTCCGAACAGTTGAAGGAGAGGCAGCGTCATACCTCGACCAGATATCAAGGTCAGCAGAAGAACATGTTCCTTACTCAGTACAAGGCATGGAGTTGTACGCTTAGTTCTGTTTAAAGCCATGACATTTCTTTCTCATCTGTAGATACTACATCACAAGAGCAAAGCTGGTTTCTAAAATAGCAAAATATCCACATGTGGTAAGTAAATGTGAGGTGGATAAATGTTGTAATAACCAAAAGTACACAGTGGATGACAATCTTCCTGAGACAGTGTGTTCAGTAAAATAAAAGAAGACACGTGAAGCTCTGACAGTATAATTTGTTTTTTTATTTTTTTTTATTTTGTAGCTTTAACCCAGTGAGCATGGGGATATCTGGGGGTCTGTACTATGAAACAGGATTAGTGGCTCATTTCTGGTTCAACTCTGGGTATTCAGTGTTCACTTTTCACTGGAACGCATCATCACGGCAGTTTTTGCTAGAAACAAACCTCTGGAGCAGACAAGGGATCCAAGCCTCTTAAAGAAAAAAAAATCACGGCCACCCACAAATTGTACACACTTAAATATTACATTTTAACAGTCTCTCAGATGGATGGATGGCAGAAGAGAAAGCCTGATGACTACCGTAAACCTCTGTGCTGTAGAAAAAAATCATGATTTCCAGGCCATTTTCTCCTTTAACGTAGATGTACACAGTGCACCACCTGCTCTTAACTGCAGCAGATATCTTTATGTTCATATTCATGTCCACATCCATTTTATAGAATGTTTTCAGCTTAATTAAAATCCCTGTACATATAAAAACCTATTCACAGAAACCAAACTAAAACCTTTACAAAAAAAACCCTGACTGGTTTGAGTCTTGTTCTCAGTTTTGTGAAGAGGAGTTAAGAACACCCAGTTTTGCATTTGATGCAATCACACTGAAACTCTGGTCTCAAGAAGATGCGGGCAGATCATTGATATGATACATTAATTTTTAATTCAAAGCATGCTTTAATAGCATGGCAATAATATTGACAATCTAATTAATTTACTCATTGATATAACCTGCTCTCTTTGTCAGTTTTACTTCCGGTTGCAGCAGCTTGAAAAATAAGCGAGATTTAATTCAGTTTACTCGCTTGTGTTGTTGCAGCTTCACACACAGCAGTGATGAACAGCTGGTCCTACCCACAGTGAGAGGTTACTGTGTCCATGAATGGAGCCTAAACTTAAGTTTACCCTACTAGCAAAAGGACAGTGTAGGTTCCAGTTTGTGTCAGCAGGTGGCAGAGTTTTACCATAAAGTTGGATTTTATATTGAAATTCAACTGAGGCGCACCATTTCTTTCACATGAATAAAACTGTTATTCCAAAAATGTTTAGGTTTTCAACAACATTCAGACTTGATCTTAAAACTTTAAAGTGGATACACATAAACTTGATGTATTTTAGGACCTTTTTTTTCTTCATTTTTTTACAAAAACCTTTAATAACAAATAACTAGAGGATGCCAGAGTGTTTAACCTGCCATGTAGCACAGACCCTTGGGTTTAGGGTATTTTTTGTGTTTACATTAAGCACGAGAAAGTTATTATTGTTCCTCGATACACATTTGTATATTTTATTCCCAAATCAGGAAGACTATCGGCGCACAGTTACGGAGATTGATGAGAAGGAGTACATCAGTTTGAAGATCATAGTTTCGGAGCTCAGAAATCAATACGTATGTTAAGGCATTTTTTACTTTTATTTATAGTTTGTTTTATACCTGCATCCAGGTAACAAAGTAAATATTTGTTTTTCCATCAAGGTAACATTACATGACATGATCTTGAAGAACATCGAGAAGATCAAGAGGCCTCGAAGCAGTAATACTGACGCCTTGTACTGATGTTCGTTCAGTCATCTCAACCTCCATCCGTCTCCTCCCTGCCATGCCTGTTGAGCTACAATAGCCCGGCCCTCGTCTGCAGGACTACGACTTAGACATTCACCCTCCACAACACAATCAGCTCAGCCCAGTAAAACAAAGCTTCATAGATGAAGACATTCATGTTTTTGTTTTAATTGTAAAATGTTTTTTCTTGTTTTAAAACCTTGAAAGAAGACAAATATTCTCTCAGACAATGGGGGATTAGATAATAGACAACATAAAGCGCTCTGTATTTTTTAATTATAATTAAACATTTTGTCCTCGGACCTTGGTGACATTTCTTCTTTTGTAGCTCTTAGATAATCAGAGCTTTGTGGCTTGCTTTTTGTTTTATATTTAACCTTTACTGCATCTGGAGGATGGTGACTTACAGGAAATGCAACACAAAGGCTGTTATTCTTGCTCTGAATGTTATACATTATGCTGTGTAGTTGTGACAAATGTGAATATAAAAGTTTGAAGTCTGTGGGCTTAATGGTTTTTCAGTGAAAATGCATAAGTCACCAGAGCATCTGTTGTGTCGGGGCATTGATTCTCCTGAATAAAATACTTTTTGATAAGATTTTTTATATATATTTTTTGAGGATGGGGCTTGATGCTTTTGTTCCTTAGTAGATATTAAAGGTAAGATTTCTTAAGAGGATTAAAGCAGCAAGCGTGAGGACACAACAGCGACATTCAGTTGCAAGTTAGTGTAGTTTTTGTTTTTTTTCCAATAGAAACCTGGAAAAACTGATAGTCACCTACTCACAATGAATGAGTTTTTCCAAATCAGACCAAACTTTCAGTTCCTTTCTGTGTTCTTTAGGAGGTAAAATGCTGATTACTGCTTTGATGTGGCTGTTAAAATAAGGCTCCCAGTCTAGAATAACACCAAGACCTCCAGCTTGATTCGTTATTTTTAAAACTGCTGACTGAAAATGCATATTAATCTTTAGATTCTCATCTTTGTTTCTTAAAACTGGAACTATTGAGCCCTCCATGAATAAGTTACCTTTGTGTCAAATGAAATTCAGCTTTTCAAATGTCAAGTTTCAGCACATTTGATAAAGATGCTCAGGCCACTGGAGCTGACCAATACAAGTCCATTTAACTTTTTTTTTTTTTTTTCTCTCCTTTCAGTTTTTATCAGGGTCATGAAACTGGCCTTTCTAGCTTCCGGTTTAGTTTTCTCCATTAGGTGTTTCAATGGGAAATAAATAAAATTACAGGAATAGGGTAAGCTTTTTGTGGTCTAATGTAACTGTATAACATACTATCCTCCAGACATACAAAAATATTCCAACTTCAGTCTTTGCAATTCATCACCACAGTTTGACTTTGTCCAGCAGGTGAAATAGTTGCACCATAAACTTCCAGTTTGCTCTTCCATCAAGATGGAAAGATGAAAAAAGTGGAATCTAAACAGAATATAAAAGTTTGTAGCGTCTACGTGTTGCAATTGATGATTTAAACACTTAGAAATTGACATTTTTATCCAAATATAAATGAAAATTTCAGTATGAAAGGAAAGTTACAAGATCGCCAGTGACTTCTGTATGTTTATCTTTTCATACATTTTTTAAAAAGTGCTTCACGTTTCAATATTTTATTATTTAAAATATTATTTTAATTCTAAAAACATGGATGTGATGCTTTTTTATTTCAAATATGACAAAAAGTGTTTAAAGAGAATGACATTCCCTCTTTTCAAACGCTCAAAATGAGGTTGAGAAAAAAAAACACACTTCAACAGCTCACCTCTAAACAGTCAATTTTATTCTCCCTGAGTAAACAAAACATTATTTTAGCTTTTTCTTAAAGTTAACCATATTATTATCTAAAACCAAAATGTAATTTATTTATTGCTGCCTTATGAAATGATGCGTATGACAAAAAAAATAATCTATACAATATTCAGGTGTTTTTGATTAGACATATCAGTTGCATGCTGCACTGAACACTTAGCCAGGTTAAACGGTGATTTATTATGCCTACACTGCTCTGATAAGGAAATTGACATTTGCTGCTTTATTCTGAGCTACCTGCAGCCTGATCAGGTTACATTCGGTTGTACTGGACCAAATCTCTGAGAAATTATCAAAGAATAATGATTGTGTTACCTGTTTAATTAAACGATTAATTAAACAGTATTTAATCACGCAACACTATCTGGTCAACTTGTCCGTTCCAAGACGGGTGACGATCTACAATAACCCCTAAAATTTTGTATGGATGGTTTAAAAAATAAATAAATAAAAAAAATCTATCCAAAAAGTATTTTTGTCAACTTAAACTGAATGAGTGCTGTCGTTCTCGATTGTCCCTTGTGACTTGGTGTTATGTTTTTGTTTTGTTGTGTTGTATTGCTGCTTTCAGTGTTTTACTTAAAGCTACAAATCCTATTGATAGAAAACTGTTAATGTCAAATTGATGGAAACAATTAGAGTTTTATTATGTATAATTAAATTTTATTTGAGAAAAAGACCATTTAGTAATAATTATTAATCTGGAATGACTAAAAATGAAGTCAATTAGTCAATTAGACATGCACAATTGTATGCATGTCTATCTACATGATTTGTATGGGATAATCAATGCTTTAGAAGGGCTTACTATTTTAGATTTGAGCTATAAAACAAGTGTACTAGCCTTGCAGATTTGTGAACTTGCCCTCGATATGCTAAACACAGAGTCCCATGTTCATTTATACCAGAAGATGTGTGCTGCATACCTAACCTTGTGGCTGTGATCCCTCAGCTTCCTCAGCTCCAGTATTCTCAGCAAAGATGCAAATACCCTTCTTCAATATAGGTTCAAGTAAGTTAGTTGTCTGCTGCAGAGGGTTGGGTCCTTTGCCACAGTATTTCCTCCCACAGTCTGTTTCAGGTCTCAAATGTACACTAGAGTACATCAGCAGACAGTAAGTCTACATGTTTCTGATGGTGCTCCAGAACCCAAGCCTGACTCCCCAGAAAGTGCTGACCAGGCAGCTGCTAGAGACCATCCACACTTATCTGTTGAATGAGCTCTTAGGCAAATGGATCAAACATGCAACCACACCAGGTTAATATTTAACTTCAAACTTTTATCACAGATTATCACATTTCCCTCAAACACATCACCACCTTGCTGCATGCTCATTTATATAGTCTGTTTTGGATTTCAAAATGCATGGACATTTCACATTTTTGTTTACAAAATGTTGCTGCAGTCATTATTTTTGTTGGTTGAAATATTTAGCAAATATTACCAAAGTCTAAGTTTGTCTTTGTGTGTGTTCAAGGGATGTTTCATGCTGTTTGATGCTTGAATGCTTTTTACTCATACATCAGACTTTTTTTATGAGTATCTATGGCAAGGGAAGAGCTGTTTACTGTTGTTTGATCAACTGATTAAGCCCTCAGAACCAAATTAATGAGCAAAGTAACATCAAATCCCAGACGAGTTGAAGAAAAAAATGAAAAGGATGCAAGGCAGGAGAAAGGCAGAAAGAAAAGTGGAGGAAATTCAGACCATTTCTTCCTGCAGTCCTGATGGAAAATTAGGTTACCAGCCAACAAAAACATGAAATGCTAACAAGGACACAGAAGGAATACAGAGAATGCAGTATTGTGTGTTTCACATAGACATGGCAGCAGGGACATATCTGGTACTCCCGTGTCCATACACTACTTTACTTTATCCATTCAGGCAATTCTCTGGGATATTTTTATTTCAAATACACTGGATATCCTTTTTATGACTGAAACCTGGGTAAATGCCAGTGAGTCTGTTGGCTTTATTGAGATGTTACCTCCTTACTGTTCATTTTTTAATTGTCTGAGGACCACTGAGGTAGTTGAAAGAACTGCAGTGGTTTTTAAGAACGGTTTACATTCTAAGGGTCGTTTCCTTCTGTCTGTGATGTTTTTGTCTCCTTTCTTCTTTCCCTTTCGCATCTTTTTGCTATTTTCCATCTTTTTCTGTCCCCTCCGGTCAGGTCCAGCAAGATTACATAGATTCCGTGATGCAAAGTAAATAAATAATAATAAATAAATAAATGGATTAGATTATCAAGAGGAGCCTTACCCATAGGCCTCCCCTTGGCCCAGCAAATTTGTTCAGCATGATACAGCAACCAGATTATCATTTTGCTTGCTATGATGCTGGACAGGACAGGTTAAAAAAAAAAAAAAAAAGATTGGAGGACAACCCCTTCTACAGTGTCACTGTCCTGTGGGGTTCCCCAAGGCTCAATCATGGGCACAGTTCTTTTCTCACTTCATATTCTTCCACTCTGTATTATTTTTAGATTTAGTGTACCTTATCATTTTCATGCGGATGCAGACCTGCTTGAACTGTACACTTCATTAAGGGCACTGAGGTCTGCAGATCAGTTCAAACCTGGACGTCCCAAAATCTAAACTTAAAACCAGAGTTGACCAAGTGTTTTTCATTGCAGGCACATCTTAAAAAACATTTTACTCCTTGGCTTTTAACACAGCGTGACAATTATGTGTCTATGTTGGTCTTTTAATGTATTTAAGGCTTTCAATTTTTTACGTCTTAGTCTTTTAAAGTGGTAATTTCTTCTATCCCTTTAATTTCTTTTACTTGTACCTTAATCTTTTAATTGCCTTTAGTGGGTTTTTAGCTTCTATTTATTTATCCTGCTAGCCTTGGTAAATTCTTAGAACCTTGTTGTCTTTAGAAGTGAAGACATCCTGGCTATGTGTGAAATGTCTTTGTCTTTTAAACTGCAGTTATGTTTTAAAATGTAACGCACTGTGTTTGTAAAATGTGCTATATAAATAAAGTGGATTTGATTGGATTACAATAGTACAACTAATTTGAGATGTCAAAGCGAGCAGAGAAAGTAAAAGGTGGCGGTATTGCAGTGCTTGTCAACAACAGATGGCGTCATCCTGGACATATCACTGTTAAGGGACACAATCTGTACCCAGGATACTGAACTGTTTGCTGTGAGTTTTGACCCATATGATCTTCCCAGAGAGTTTACATATGTTATTCTGATGGTGTTTTGTATTTTATTTTGTACTACCATGGATGCAGCCTGTGATGTCCCATCATTCAGCAGCAACCAGTGATCAAATGGACCATTAAAATCTGGTCTAATGATGCTGAAAATACCATGCAAGGGGGATTTGAGGCCAATGTCATCGGTGAGCCACATGGAGATGATGTCAATGCCAAGAGTGTGTGTGAAAGACATCAACCTCTGTGTGGAGAGTATAATCCCCACAGGACCAGTGAGGTACTTTAAGACTGATGATAATCTTGACAATTTCATTTGAGTAAATGAAAACATGTTTCTCTGGCTAAATTCAGAATAACTTCCAGCCCACAACACGATCAGTTATTAAAAGACCCTCTAGAGTATTATCAATTTAAGATTATTATTGTGAAAAAGATCTACTGTAATATATTCATTATATTCTGATTTCTCCTTTTTTGTACCATCTCAGAAGTGACAGAACATCTTAAATTCCCACCATGATCAACAATTATATAGATTTATTGCCATTTGATAATTACTGCACACACTTTATGGGATCTACAATTCAAGTTAGCGCAGATTACAGTTGCATAACTGAAGTACAGACGTGAGTGAGCATTATGTGATCATGACCTCTGCAGTCCTGCTGATCATAGTACTATACATCCAAAGCTCCCTTGATATGCCATGTGAACAATGAACTACATATAAACCATTAAGGGAATCATGAGTAGTCTGCATCACTTTCTGCCCCTTGACCCTCCATGTCTCTTTTACAAGCGCGTGGCTGTGGTAAAAGGTAGTGTCACTGTGCAGGCCTGCTGAGTGAATGGAGCGTGCTCCAGTTAATATTTAATGGTTGTTCCTGCCAGGTTTTAGTTTAAGACGTTCTGAAAAAATTAACAGGGCAGCACAGCTCTTCTAAAACAAACACAACTCTTTATAGAAAGCAAATGATTATAAAAGATTTTTTATTTGGTGAAAATGCTGACATACTGAAATGTCTTATTAGTTATTTAAAAAAAAAAATCAAATATAAAGAATGTGCAGTGAATACTTATGCCAATGTTAAAAGATCTTGTAATCTTGTAACAGAGTGAAAAATGTATTTAAATTAGGCTAAAGCAGATTTTCCACTTGCACAAGACTCCTGAAATGAGTCTTGAAATGAAATCCAAAATAGCAGCAAGTGACACAATATATGAACATGTAAGCAAATATTTGAGCATAACAGCTTAATGCTAAAGAAAAGTGGACATTTAAACTTTCTCCTAAGGAAAAGAAGAAGAAAAAAAGCTTGTCATGAATGAAAATAGCTTAAAGTTAATGTAAAGATGAAAATATAAAGGCTCAAATAATCAATTTAAATTTTATTTATAAAGCACTTTTCATGCAAAAAGCATGAACAACAATTTATGCATATTGTAAATAAAAAATTAATCTTCACACACAAAATATAACATAGCAGCAAATAAACAGCAGCATATAGCATAGAGTAGCTCTAAAATATGACCCATGGCTTTTCTAAAAGCACCCTTTGTAAAATCACTATTTGCGGAACATAAATCCACAGGATTCTTGGGGTTTGACACCTACTGGCTGAATGACATTTACATCATTTACATCAGTCCAGCATAGTTATTATCTCACATTGTCAGTCCTTAATGACAAAATAATGACCGATGACAAAATAAACAGCAATATTCTGGGAAGCAAGGCAAAGAAAAAAAAAAAAGGTATTTTTTTACAGGGTCCTATCCTTTCTAGAAATTAAACAAGTTAAGCAAAATTATCCTTGTCAAACTTCACAGGCAATAGTTGGTACAAATTTACCTGCTGCCGTTTAGCTTAGCTTAGCATAGCTTAGTTTAGCTTAGGGAATGTTACCAGTCCTGTTTCCAGCTAATAAATTAGATTTGCTTGTTTAGGACACTCGTGAAAGCACCTGTACCCTTAAAACACTTGAAAACTGCACAAGTTCTACATACATGATAAACTACAGGGTAATTGTTGGTGGGCTATGCATGTGTTGGTTGATAGACTTCATCCTGTTACTTCTTGTTTACGGTCCTGAGCAAACTAGCTGTTAATGCTTAGCTTAGCTTGTTCAGACAAGACAAGCCATAGAGCGTTTCTAAAGTGTTTTCTACATTTGATCTAAATAAGAAAAAAAGGAGTGAAAAAAGAGTCTAGTGACTCTCCATTTTTAGTACAAGCTAAACTAGACATTAACTTACAGTATTAGTTGCCTCTAAAATATTCTCAGCAGAACGTCTGTAACAGCTTAGTTTTGATGTAATGTTTTGAATGAAATAAGCTTGCTAAAAGATAAAACATATAGCCCACGTAACCTATTGTCTTTACAATAAATCACACATCCACTATAGTGTAGGAACACTTATTTGATTTTATTTGTCTCCCAAATAATGTCCCTATAACTAAAAGGGAAAAATGCACAGCAACGAAAGTTATTTTGGGACTTTTAGTAAGCATCCTGGTAAATTGTTAAGTGCTGGGTATTCCTTAAAATTCCCAGAGTATAGTATGCTCTAACTGAGATCTAGGCCAGCACTTTACATTGATCAAAAATTTTCCTAAAATTCTATATTCTAGTGGTCATAAAAACAAGGAGCAACAAAACTAGTCGATGTGGAAAATTAACCCTAGAAAGTGGTTTTAAATTACAAATGGGACCTGAATCACAAGTTTTTGTCATCTCTTTTTCCCTTGCATATCCTGCAGAGAGCCCAGGGAACCACTGTGGTTGGGATTAAGAGAGCAGTTGCACTCTTAACGAAAGACAGGGCATAGAAAGTCACATCATTTTCAGAGGAAAATGTCCATCTGTCCAACAGCTGAAGCAGGAACAAAGAGATGATGATGTACCCTGTCTTGAAACCAGTACTTGTGTTCTTCTTGGTACCACTGTAGAGTGGAGAATGCAGCCCCAGGCCAAGGCCAAACAGGGAGCCCATATTACGCAGAAGGCTGGCAAATGGTGTGGTGTCCAGATGAATCCATTCTGGCCTGATGCACCATTTCTGGGCTTTGTCCAGGGTCCAGAGCAAGTCCACTCCCAGAGTTTTTAGCAGGATGTAGAAGCCAACAGCAAAAGAGGTCAAGAAGAGTGTGATGAAAAAGTATCTGTACATGCTGGCGCTGTAGATCCACTTCTGCTTGGAGACAATCTCAGCCACAAGTATGCCTGACACCAAACAAGGTATTAATAAAGAGTTTAACTGTTTTAACATATTTAGAAATGCACAAAAGTCTATAAGGTCATAATTCTGTTTGTAAAATACTAATTATAAAAACTTTGCTCATTTTAACCTTTTTATATCTCAACTCTTATAGAAACTAACCTGTAATGACTCCTGCAATAACCTGATGTGGGAAGTGGGCAGCCATGTAGACCCTAGACATGCAGACCACCAGCTCCACCAGGACCATTAGTGCCCACAAACCTATCTGCAACAATCTGACAGAAACTGAATGTTAGTGCACAACACCTCAAGGATGCCATGAGCCACTTTCTGTAGAAATAATGTGCATTGCCACAGACTCACTTGTATAGTAAAGGAGGGCACTGCTTTTCTGTTGCAATAGAAAGAAGCGCAGTTACCATCACATACCAGACACCAGCTGCACCCATAGCATGACCCGAAGGACTTCCTAGATGGAAAAGGCTGAGAATGAATCTTTTCTGAATATGGTTAAATGATTTGACTGATATTGAATAAAATGCTTATGGTCATGAATTTCCATGGAAAACTTTCACAGCTTTTATTCTGTATGTGAATCTTTACTTTAAAAAGTGCAATTTAATTTCTTTTTATGTACACCTAAAAATCCCCAGTACCAGGGGTAACAGAGCTTCGTCACTGTTTATGCAGCAATTGCCACACAATGCTTGTATCCTGACACACACATTATACATGTGAGCAGAATAATGCCAGCTGAAAGCTAAACAAAGAACAATTTTATCAAAGCACAAGCACTTAATAGACAAATGTTAAAACAAGCAAACAGGGCTTAAGGGAGAAGGTACATAAACAACATATATTTTTCACTTGCACTATAAAAAAAACTGAAACTTTTCAGTATTTATTTTCTACTTTCATAAACAAAAATTTATTTAGTTTTTGGCATCAGAGCTTTAAGTAAAATCAGTGAGTTTACTAAAATCTCCCAAGTATTCTATATTGAGCAGAAGAAACTGTCAAGTTGAAGTTCAACTCTGTCAAATATTTCTAGTTGTAAATTCTAATAAATATATTTTTTATTTTAGAGTAGTGTCTGAACAAAAATCATGACAGGAAGTCATCTTTGGATTGTCTGTTATTGCCACTTCAGTCACAATTTCAAAAAAGTTGTCTTTTGAGTTCTGCTTGAACTATAATGATGTTGAAAATAAAATTCCAATTACTTTAAAAATTTATGTGTTAATTTGTTTATTTTGCATACAATTATGCCACAAAAATTCAGCTTTCTGTTAGTTTTCTGTTATGAAATTAAAGGCCCAAGGGCCAAAAATAATATATATTTCATGACATTTGTAAGCTAAAAATTTGTATTTAAAAAATAGAAAATATATCTTTTAAAACAGTTTAACATACATAAAATTCATATTGTGTAAACAAAAAATTGTGGCAATTATAATCACTACATTACCAAGGCAAGATGACATAACACACAAAGCATGAAGATAAAAAAAACTACAAATGGACAAAGGTGTATGAGTTTATAACTCATAACTGTTAAGGTCACCTCCATTCATAGGAAGCCAAACATTACAGTTATCTGCCAATGACTCATTCAAATATTAACCAGACTAATAGCTCACTGTGCCAGATAAATCTGTTCAATCATCAGTCACTTCTTTAGGAAAAGTCAGTCATGTGGTCAACAGGTTTTTCCTGA
Organism: Melanotaenia boesemani; assembly: GCF_017639745.1. Lineage (NCBI taxonomy): Eukaryota > Metazoa > Chordata > Actinopteri > Atheriniformes > Melanotaeniidae > Melanotaenia > Melanotaenia boesemani. The sequence goes on from NC_055702.1 coordinate 6,679,045, forward strand.
ACCCTACCTGGTCCAGTCTCACATGTGATGGGAAACTGCTGCAGTGAAGGAGCCTTTTCTGCTCCATAAAACTTGGTCTCATGAACCCACCAGTAGGGTCTCTCTCCAAACAGAACCCTACCAATGAGAACAGAAATCATTTTTCTCTGCCTTTTTGTATTGCAAGTTTAGCATGTCATTAAACAAAATCAAGCAGATTACCATTTCAGGACTAAGTTGAGCCAGTCTCCAATGACCGCCACCCAGATTAGCCTCAGCCCCGTATCCCTCCGCACATAGAACCAGATCGGGAACAGGCAAAAAAATGCGGTGTGCAGATCAGCCACTGTTGATGCCAGGTTGAACAAGTCCTTGTACCTGCTATACTTGGTCTGCAGATGAACTACCAGCTCAACCCCCCAGCTGTGGAGAAGATCCATGGTATCACAACTCAGACCTCAGTCTGAGGATGATGAGTGGATTTTCAGGGGTGTTTGGTCTTTTTGCAGGATCAGTTTCTGCAAAGCTCTTTCGGGCTGTCCTGTCTGTCTATGTGTAATTCCCATTGGACTTTACTCAAGGCTATAGCAAATTTGTTTGTCTTTGGGACAGTCCAGACAGCCTAACCTTTACACCCCTGAGGCCCTGTCTGTTAAAATCCATCAATAAAGAAAGCTGCGGTCACCTCTCGGACAGAACCAAGATGTCTAGGAAAACCTTAATTCTATGATTTTAAAGTAGCATTGAATACATCCAAACCCTTCAGCTTGTCTCACAATTTAACCTCTTTGTTCCAAGGAAAGTCTAGTTTCCCTCAGCCAAGGCAGCGGTCATGTATTCAGCGGCATTGGTTTGTCCGTCTGTCTGTTCACAACATAACTAAAAAAGTGATGGACTGATTTTGATGAAACTTTCAGGAAATCTCTGAAATGGAATAAGGAAGAAGTGGTTAGACTTTGGGGGTGATCGGATCACTGCCTGGATCCAGGAATTTTTCACAATGGGGAGATGTGGATAATTTTGCCATCAGAGTTTGTACCTCAAATATAAAGCCCACAAACATTGGCAAAAAAAGACACATATGTAGAGACTAAACTACTGTGTCTAAGTAATATACTACATCTAGTATATTACTTATGTTCCAATAAGTTTTTCAAAGCTGCTCATAATGAGACTCTCTGTGCAGACATCTATGCCAGTTCTACTAAAGGGCATCAGGGGCATTCATTTTGCTGTAGTTGCAGCCTGCCAGTCTGTTGTTTTGTTCTAAGTTTTATCACCAACCATCTCCTGTGTTTCTACTCAACCCAAAGCAAATCATTTAATGATTGATCTTTTTATGTAATCTACAAATAGGCCAATGATCCTATTATTCTAGGATGTTTTCTTAAATCATCCAAAGAACATTTACACAACTTACAAATTATTCATTCAGGTCAGAAATTGTGAAAGACACTCAGTAGTCAGTTGACCTGATCTTCCTCTGAGCGACGTACAGTAACCCAGCGGGAAAGATACCAATTGACGTTTTCTTTTCCCACTATCTTTTCAACTTGTTTGTGTGACAAACCTCCCAAACTCTCTGTGTTTTATTACACATGAGAAAGGTCCAAAGATCAGTATGAGCATGCGTTTGTGTAGTGAGCCCCCTGGTATAAAAACCAACCAGCTGTGTCACTGATAGCAGCAGACACATTACCAGGCTAGACATTTTTTCCCCTTTTTACTTCTCCAAGCCAAGATGTTTAATGCAATAATGGACATCGTGCAGGGTTTTGGGGTGAGCAGCACCCAGTACCTGCAAACCAACTATAAGGAGGCCCAGGGCTTGTTTCTCTGGGTGTCCTGGGCAGCAGACCTGAGGAACACCTTCTTCATCTTCTTCCCGCTTTGGTTCCACTTGCGATCTTCAGTGGGCATTAAGCTCATCTGGGTAGCAGTAATTGGAGACTGGCTGAACTTGGTTTTTAAATGGTGAGTTGATTTGATAGAAAAGGATTTTTATTATTTTTATTATTTTAGAAATGTACATTTTCAGAGTATTATGTTCTTTTGTCTTCTTCAGGATTCTGTTTGGAGAGAGGCCGTACTGGTGGGTCCACGAGACGGCTTATTATACAGATGCTGTTCGCCCTCACACTGAGCAATATCCCATGACTTGTGAGACTGGGCCAGGTGAGAGATGCTACCACACATATATAACTGCATTATTGTTCACCAAATAAGCTCTAAGACCCATTAAAGCACAGCTCCTATGGCTTCCATTCATTAGTCCTGAAATGTAACCTCAGTTGTGCTGTGCAGTAATGTCACCAAAAGGAAATCAATTTTCATAATGAAGGTATACATTAAAACATCATGCACACTTTGGTATTTTACTAAATTCAGTTGCAAATCAAGCAGCTAAACAAAGGATTATCTAGCATGTTATATTTCTCATATAACATTATGCCCCTTGGGCTGTATCTTAAAAGTAAAAAAAAGCTAGGAAGAATTCTATAAAATGTTTGTCAGTGCCGTACATTTAATTTTGGCATTTATAGATATGTTATATTAAGATTCCTTTTATAAAAAGGTCTGATCACTTTTAGATTTTCCTTCACATTATGTAAAATATTTAACATTTTTAAAATTGCAGTTGTGGATAAAGATTGAAATGCCAATTACTCAGAAACCTGTGACCTCAGCTGGACATCGTTTTTCGATGCTTTTGTATTGTATCTTTTAAATTTAGCTGAGGCTCAACTGGAGTGAACCAGGGTCTGACCTCTCTGCTCTGTCTCTTCTTATCTAGGAAGCCCTTCCGGCCATGCTATGGGAGCTGCAGGTGTTTACTACACCCTGGTGACTTCCATCCTCACCATCATGACCAGCAAGAAGAAAAATGGCCACAAAAAATCTTCAAACAAAGACTGGTGAGTCCGAAAAAAAAACTTCTCTAAGCAGTCTGAAAGAATCTACAAACCTGCAGATTTAGTCTGATCTGGTCCTTTCTGACGTCAGCGTTGTTTACCACTGTCCTCTATCTGGAGCTTATCACTCGGGACACACTATCTGTTCTGTACAGTGGTTGATCATTGACTTCCGACAGCTATTTGCTGCAGGAGGGGGGTTGTTGTACATGGGTTGTTTTGACATTCAGGAATATCCTCCCACAGTACTCCTGATAAGCAAAAAACAATAATGTTAATGGTTATATTGAATTAAAAGTTTCCGGTGGATGACTGATTTAGATCTGGAGCACTACATAGTTTTTTATTTACTAGAAAATAACGAATAATTAAGAAATCAGATTTAGTTTTTTAATTTGTGTTTTTGCAGGTACCTGAAGGCTCTTCTGTGGACATTATTTTGGGGAGTCCAGGTGTGTGTATGTCTCTCCAGGGTCTTTATTGCTGCTCATTTCCCCCATCAGGTCATTGCTGGTGTTATCACAGGTTTGTATGAAAATCTTTCATCTACCATTTCAGATGGTGTTTGGCAATCAAGGCTGCTTTGGTAAAATAAAATACTCACTAGGGCTTTCTAATATTTCCAGGTATGATTGTGGCTGAGGCCTTCAACAGAACACAGTGGATCTACAACGCCAGCATGAGGAAATACTTCTACACAACCCTCTTCTTAACCACCTTTGCTGTTGGCTTCTACCTCCTTCTCAAAGCTATGGGTGTGGACCTGCTGTGGACTCTGGAGAAAGCCCAAAAGTGGTGCATTAGGCCTGAGTGGGTCCACCTGGACACCACCCCCTTTGCCAGCCTTCTGCGCAACATGGGCACCCTGTTCGGCCTGGGTCTGGGCCTACACTCACCCCTCTACACTGAAACGAAAAAAAGCAGCAGCACGATGGTCAAAGTGGGATGCATCATCAGCTCTCTCTTCCTTCTCGACCTGTTTGACTCCTTCAAGCCTCCAACACACACCGCCGCCCTCTTCTACCTGCTGTCCTTCTGTAAGAGCGCCACCGTGCCTCTGGTTACCGTCAGCATCATCCCGTACTGTTTGAACAGAGCTCTGAGCCAGCAGAACAAAAAGGGAATATGAAGATCAGCCTGAGATTTTAAAGACTAAAAGAAAAATGAAAGTGCAAAGACGATCCTCGGCGATGACAGTAAAGATAATAAAACTTTATTCTGGTGCTCTTTGCATTCAAACAACCACCTGATTCTCAGGAAACAGCTTCAAGATCAAAAGGGAAACAATTTTGTGCAGTTTGGACAATGAACTCCGAAAACTGTGTGACATTAGGTGAAAGCACTATCCAGGATTTTCAGTGGCACTTACAGAGAAACATGATAATTACTGCTGTTTCAGAGTCCTGGAGAAATTATGAACGAGTTAAGCAGTGAGTGTTTGGTCCTAGCTTTGATATATTGTGGTGATAATGTATTTTTAAATGTTATAGAAAATATTTTTTTGAAAAATGTTTGAATGTTTTTAATAAAAACTGGAAAATGCATCAGTTTGGTTCTTATTTTAACAAGGTACAATTACATTAGCATAACAACAACTGGCAAATAAAGACGAAGAAGAAATATATCAACAATAGGAAAACACAACACACAGCATGGAAGAGGATATATAGGACGAGGGAATGATGGTGGTCTTGGGATTATTGTTAACAGAAAAAGCCAGAACTAAAAAAAAAATAACAGACTGGAGACGGCGTGAACACAACTTTATTTGCTTCCTTGTTCCCCAGCCAGCTCGCTCTCTGGTTACATTCTGTACCGCGTCACCATCAGTCAGCTTGCACGAGTCATCGGGGTTCCTCCGAAATTTCCGATTGTCGGCTACGACCCGTTTCAAAGCGGATTATCGGGACAAATCGGTTCGTAACACACCACACACTAAATGATAACTGGACAGGGAAATCTCACAATAATCAGCCGTTTGCCGTCTGAGGTTCGGAAGAGGCAAAATCGGGACAAAAACAGCCAAAAATTGTTATGTGTACACCAGGCCTTACTGAACAGATTTCACACTTTGGTGTGCCCTAACAAAGTCCAATTCAGATCTGTCTTCTATCCTGTTTCTTCTCTGATCAATCTCCAGTAATTAAAAGTCAGTTTGATGTTGACTTTTCCGATCTATTGTTTTATTTTTATCTTTATTGTCCTTGTTTCCTCTTAGAATATCCTCTTGCATTTCTTTGATGAACGCACCCCCAAAATGGCCAGTGTGTTGATGGTGAAGCGCAACTGTAATGTGATGCTGGAAACAAAGTTATGAAGTTTCTCCGCCTCAGGATGCTACAGGAACGTACATCATAAATACCAGTTTGCCATCAAAATGATTATAAAGTCAGAAAAGTTATGAATTGTTGCTTTAAAATCACTGGAGTGTTGATTTGGCTGCTTCCTCAAAGTAAAAGGTGAACTCTGACTCATTATCAGTTCTCTGGAAAACTGCATGGTTTCTTAAGAATTTGTATTTAACAGCCTTCCAAAATTTTGATAAATTTCCAAGGACCTACTGATGAAAATCAATCTCACATCACAATATTGCAACTAACATGCTTCACTCCTGGGGAAGTGTTCTCTGATAAGGTGTTGGGTTTGTATCACAAGTGGTGTTTTCCTTAACATGTAAAGGTTTAATTTGGTCTCACTGAACCAGAATACCCTCTTCTTTAGACCTGGAGAATCTCCAAGATGTTTCTCTCTGTTTCAGCTATTAATGGTTGTAAATTTGTGGTGGTGACACATTTCCTTAACTTAATACTTGAGTAAATTGATTCTGAGGTTCATATCTTTAAAACCCAGCCCCATTCTGTACTTCTTCAGTATTTTCTTCCCCTAATCTGTTTCAGGGGCTTGTTGTTGTGTCCTGGTGGAGTATTTATGTGATAATGTGATTGCACACAGCTGGGCTCAGTGAGCCAATTATGTACCTTGTGAAGGTAATTAGTAACACTGAATCTTAGTTTTAGGCTGCAAAGCAAAGAAAGTGAACACAAACATGTGTTACTGGTGAAGAATAAATGAAGATGGCACATAGTACAAATGAAAAAAGTTTCAAGCTCCCTTAGCAAAAAAAAAAAAATAAATAAAATACTTTCAGGTTGAATATAAATATCCCTCTAGAATGATGCACCTGTAGCTCCAGCAGATCATAGAACAACTTGTGAACACTATCTCTACAAAGGCAAACTCTGATAAAGTGAAGCAGAACAAAACAAGAGAGATTTTAGTACAGATAGTTCAGAGGTCTCAAAAAATAGCCAGTTTTGAAGTGTCTGTTCTCTTTTAAAAGGTTAACGTCTGTATTCAATTTTTTTATTTATTGTTTATAGAAATCTAATTCATTGATGATATTGCATAATTTTGAGGTGTTTAACATTTCTTTACTGATATTAATCAAACTAAATGAGCTTTGTTAACTTTTAACTGTTGTACACAGCACAGATTCAAAGATACTGCACATTCAAGCTGAGCAATGTCCTTATAATAATCATTTAAAGGTTAAATCCCTCCTAAAATAACACTGCATAGCTTCACCTTTACCACAGCGAGGACACAGCTTGTTGAGATTTTTGCAGACTCTTGTAAATCCAAGCTGAAACGATCATCGTGTACCAATAAAGAGGTGAAGCACATTTACATCATCGGAAACACACAAACAGCCCCTCTCCAGAAAACCCCATGTTCCATTTTGCCATTGCGTAATCTGTGAAGATAAGGACTCCACTCTGACACGACACGAATCATTAACTCTAGCAGCAGCAGAGCCGTGACCTTTAGCTGGCTTGGAACGATGACAGAGATCCACACGTCACACATGTCTGCAAGCCTGTCAGAATACACACAGTCAATGGTGCAAGCTGAACATCCAATATTTGTATTTTGCAGATATGAAAAACTTTTGTGTCACAGGACTTTGGTTTTTACCCCAAAAGTGCCCCTTATTTATTTTTTCAGCATATAGAGGTGTTTGTATTCAGTTTAATGTAAAGGGCAAAATGCTTTAAAATAAAAACTACTCTACAGTAGAAAGAGGACTTCACTGTAGAAGCTGTAGTGGGCTTCTGATGAAGTCTATCCTATGATTACGAAAGACATTGATTTTTTTCATTTTTGTTGGTGCACTTCATTTATCAGGTTGCTGAGGTTACATCCTCATTGAAGTGTCAGTGTAAATATGTGTTAAATCTGCTCAATATACAGTATCTCTACAACATCCGACCCAATGTCCGGTGCCTTGTCAAAAACAAGTGGGCACATGTTGGGGAACGATTTATGGTGAGACTATCCCTCCTCATCAGAGACCTCTGAGTTGTCTGTAGTTGTGTATCCAAGCTAAAAGTCAAGGGCACAGCTCAGTGTTGGCCAGATGTTGCAGGTGCAGCTCACCGTATGAAAGGCTTTGGACATGTCAGCCAGCAACATCCAAAACATTTCTGGATGTTTGTCGCCACCAACCAGAAATATGAGGACCTAATAAAGCTTTGCTTTAGTGTCAGAGGCATCATGGTGGGCCGTGGTTTCTGTGTTAGGTTTGTAAAGTTTATCTTGGTTTAATGGCAGTTTTTGTTTCCATGTTCTTGTTCCTTGTTTTTCTTTTCATTATTTTTCACAGCTGCTTTCTGCAACTTCAGTTGCACACCTGCCTCTAATTTCTAATTATCACAACTGCAGCATTGCTTTGGTCGTCTCCTGCCGGAATGACTATACTGCAGGTTTTTATTTGAAAAAGGGAAAGAACTTCCTTTCTCTGAAAAATATATATACAAAACTGTGCAAAAGACAGTCATTTATTTAATTTTTTACTTCTAGTAAGTCAGACTTATAATTTTTTAAAGTGTCTTGAACAACATTTTGCTAAAGGTTATTTTTATTTTGATTAATTAATTGATTAAGCAGTTGAATACTGACCTATGAGTATAAAAAAGACAAAATTACGTAACTCAAGGAATGAATCAATGATCTAAAAGACAAGTTATAAAAGAAGAATTGTATCTTTTGGTACTTTGCTCATACTAGCCTGTAACAAAAAACAAGTTTTCTCCAATTTCTTTAGTTGCATGTGCAAAAAATATAAAAAATAGCAGTTTGAAATAAAACAATATTTATGAGCCTGAAAATTGAGTTGACATTTCTCAGCATGGTGCGTGTCCTCAATCTACGGAAACCAGATAAGTGGAGGACAAAATAAAGTTTTCAAAAAGTGAAAAGAAGGAAAACCTGAACTGAAAGTGATAACTGCAAAAGGTCTGATACAAGACTGAGAGATGCATTGAGATCTTCATTTGATCCATCTACTGTTTGCTAAAACAATTTTTATAGAAGGTCGGGTATCACGAAGCTATTCTTAATAAAGGAAAACGAAGAAAAGACTGACACACGTGGACCAAAACATCAACAGGTCCAATGTAGTAGCAAATCCTCCTCAGATAATTAAAAATTATTGAAGCAGTGTATATCAGAAAAAGTCATGCTAAGTATTTACGTGCATGCTAATTAGAATTGTACAAGGATATGTTTTACATGTACAACCAGGTTAGAATGGGTGGAGCAAGGTGCCATGTGTGATAAAAGACTATCAGCAAGAATGAAAGTTAAAGGGGTACAAGATGGTGGTGATGATGTATGGAAAAGACTACCAGGTACAGATCTACATGAAGATCAAAGGAGATTTATGGAGTTTAATCTCAATAAAGAGGACATGAAGTTAGTTAGTGTAGGCAGGTGAAGAGGATGCAGACAACGGGATCAGAGGGAAGCAGATGATTGACTGTGGCATCACCTAAAGGAAACAGCTGAAAAAGAAAAGAAGAAGAGGAAGATGCTAATTAGAGTTGTTCAATCTCTGTTTTTGTCTGTAATTCAATTTATATCAGTGCATTTCAATAAATAGCTGCACTTATTGCACTGTCCAGGATGCTTTGAATTACTTAGGAAAATTTTCCATTTTAACTAGAAACACTTATTCAATTTATTTAATCTTTTTCGCAAAATATCATGTCGAGAATGGAGCAAATAAAATTTCCAGCATTTTCGCTGCTGTACTAGTTGTTACCACACATGAACAGGGGGTGGCAGTATCGAGCCACCAACTGCAATGTTTAACTGAATGGTGAAAGAGAAGAAGCTGAGAGCGGAAGTTTAGAAGCTCCTGTTTACATGAACGGTGTCTGTTTTATGCAATCTCAGCGAGTTTCTGTCCGGCTTTAAACTGTAAAAAGACAGTAAAATGTTTAGAAACTGATGAGGAGACCTCGTTGGTCCGTCATGGATAAAATGCAGGCGGTTCGGTCGCTGGTCGCGGACAGACTGGCGGCAGCTGCAGAGGATATTTGCTCAGCTGTGGAGAAGCTGCTGCACACATCAGGTCTGTGAACGCACCACACTGATCGATAAGAACTGGTTCAAGCGAAGGCATTGATTTGAGCAACTTTCCCTTTAAATTACACTTTTTGTTGTCTTCGTGAGCAAAAGGATTATGACTGGGCTAAATTTAACATTAGTCTAAAAAGTAAAAAAAACAAAACAAAAATCTTAATGGCCAACTGAGTAAGTTTAATTTTTTAAGTTATCCTAAATAGCCTTACGGCTTTGTTTAAATCTTTTTTCCTTTTGTTAAAATTAAAATAATTTTAAATTAAAAGTTTAACTCTAAATTTTTACTAGAATTCATTAATTTTTTCCATAATAATTTCCGAAAAATGTACTACATGGCTATAAACTCAGAGTGGGGAGTCTTATTTTTTATTTATTTATATTTTTTAACATTCATTTAAGACAAACATTAGTTACAGATAATGAGTAATAAATATGGGCAAGATACACTAACAGTTTACAGACAGTATTTGGGTAAAATATGTTTGTAGCTTAATTATTTCAGTATCATGATGAAAGTATTATGACTGTACTTACATTTGTCCTTTGTTCCACCAGAAATGTCTCCTGAAGAGCAGAGGGCAGTTGTACGCAAGAGACTGCTGGAGGTGGCTGATGAGATATTCAGGTTCTTTGAGACAATGGTGGGTGAATTTGAAGCAGATTCATCTCACTCAAATCAGGAAAATGAATGTCGGTGCAGAATGAACACCACGTCGAAGACAGAGATGCACTCACACACAGCAGGTAGGTTTTAGTACAAAAGAAATCTGTTTATATGATCTTTCACCTGTTCATGAAAATATCCAGAATGTATTTACTCATTTTAGTCATTGATCCTATGTTCCCTTATTCCCTCCCTCCTAATTTAAAGTGATTGCAAAATTGTGTCTAAGTGCAAACTTTCCGCAGATTTTTCTGTGTATTAGAGGAAATATAGTCACTACCATTAACAGTATTTCTAAACTTTTTCTTCCCCTAGAGAAAATGCAGGGTAACAAATGTTTGGACAAACCTACAGAGACAAACTCAAAGTTTATTGATGGTAAGTCCTCAAAGTTTCAAACACAACAAGAAGAAAAGGGCACAGAAATGGATGAACGTTGCGGGATGACTGGCAGTCGGGAGCTTGAATCAAACCAAAGAGGAGCAGCTCAGAGCAGAAATCAGGGTTTGGACTGTCACAAAATGTTGGGAAGAACTCGCTGCATAGGTGCTGCTGGGAAGAGGCTTAAAAAGCAACACAAGAAAATAGCTGCAGACAAAAATAAAAATACCAGACAGAGGAGTTGCAGAGTTTGTGGAAAGTTTTTCCATTACAAACGCTCTTTTCTGAAACATGCATTAGAGCACGAGCACAGCGCAGATGTGTGTGGAGTCTGTGGAAAATACCTGGACTCTAATGAAAGACTGACGGTGCATTTAAAAACCCATGATGAGGAAAAATGCTTTAAGTATGAAACAAATGACAAAGAGTCAGAAGCAGAAATGTTTGAGAGTAAAGAGGGAGAAAGTGATGAGAACTGGCAGATAACTGAAGGAAGTGATAGTGATTATGAGGATAAAGAGGAAAGAAAAAGAGAATTTTCTTTACAGAAGACAAAATCAAAAGCACAGCCAAAGAAGTCCAAGGATGATGATGATTCATCCCATCTGAAATATGGCTGCAAAGTGTGTGGCAAGACTTTCTGCTACAGAGCCTCTTTTTTAAAGCATGTCCAACAAGAAGAGAAGCAGGCAGACCTTTGCGGTGTTTGTGGGAAACATTTTGAAAGTGAGGAAAACTTGAGGCTCCACCTGCAAACTTACATCAGGACAAATGAATGTGAGGTTTGTGGGAAACATTTCGATGGGCACACACAGCTGGAGATGCACATGAGGACCCACACAGGAGAGAAACCATTTGTCTGCACCATCTGCGGCAAAGCTTACGCCCAGAACGGAAACCTGATGGGACACATGAGAGTTCACACCGGGGAGAAGCCGTATGTCTGCAGCGTGTGTGGTCAGACCTTTAGCTTTAAGGAATACATGAGGTCTCACATGAGGATCCACACAGGAGAGAAGCCCTTCCTTTGCAGCGTGTGTGGGAAGGGCTTCAGACAAAGGGGGACTCTGAAAACACACATGATGATCCACACTGGCGAGTCCACACATCAGTGCAGTATCTGCGGCAAGAAGTTCTACAAGAGCGGAGCCCTGAAAATCCACCTGAGGTCCCACACGGGAGAGAAGCCGTACCTGTGTAACATCTGTGGGAAAAGCTTCAGCGCCGGAGGCTCGCTGACCAAACACATTGACGTTCACAAAGGGGAGCAGAAATACCGAGGTGGCATCTGCGAGGAGGAATTCCTAAGGAAAGACGACCTGAAAGGACACGTTCAGACTCACAGGGATGAATCTGATCAGCTGTCACGCCTTTAAGGCTAAGATGAAGTGCTGTCTTTTGGAAGAGGAGTTTAAATTTTAGATTTAAACTTTGTTGATTATGAATTTATTGATTGATAAATGACATTTGATTTTTATTCCTTACTAAAGCTTTAGGATGCTAACAAACCATGAAAAATAGTATTACTTTGATCAGAGCTGGTGTGGAACCAATTTTCAACCGGAGGGTTTTATTTTTAAGACCAGCCCACCTCTTTTTGATGTGGAGTAAACTGGATAAATTAAACATCTGTTCACTACCAACAATCCTGTCATTTTTATTGTGAAAATAAAGACATTAAAAGCCTAATGTCCTGTATTTATGCACCAGATTACAAAAATATTGACTAAAGAAATTAGTTTTCATGCCTTTATGAAAGAATGTGACTTGCAGCAGGTGCAAAAGCTAAACACACAGAGCAACATAGACTGTTATCACTCACACATCTCAAGAGATCAAAATAAATTTATCTTAAAATGGAAGAAACTTTCACACAAACCCCTCCCTCTGTCTCATGTCCTCTTGTCTCTGTCCTCCATCTCTTCTGTTCTCTTCTTTCATCTGTACTTCCTGTCTTCTCACCTCTCTTCATTTACATGAAGCATGCATTAAAGATATTTAAGTTTTCTGAACCATCCTTAGTTTCTTTTTGGGGTAATTTTAGATTTGACCCACTGAAATCTTTTTCATCAAGTACACTAATAAAAGGAAAATTTATTAAATAATACACAAATCATATATTAGATGTGAAACTCTAATATCAGAAAAAAAAAACAGTTTTATATTAAGTACGTTTTATAGATGCCTCTGGAATACACTGGATGGAATGGGACCAGTTTAGTTTGTTTTTTAAACAACACAGGCTCACATTTCTGCAACTTTTTATTCCTACATTTAAAATTATTCAGTTAACCATCAGTCAAAATAAATTAGACTTGCTGATGTTATTCTCTACAATATGTATTATTTTTTTTCCTGTCATTTTTCTTTTAAAGCTCATAGTGGCTGTTTTAATCCCAGTACTGAGCAGTTTAATGACACCTGAGTGGACGCCTGTGGAACTGCGTGAATATCAGGGACTTATTACTCCATGCTGGATGCAAACAGATATTTATTGTAACATTCACTGTTTTTTTCATGACTTATTACTGTACAAAACAAAACAGGAAGCTTCAGTTTTAAGAATGCAGATAAGTCCTGCTGTTTAAATATCAACACAAAAACCAGCAGAAGACAGACGTCAGTCACTTCCCCAAAAAACCAGTGACAGTTCTACACATTTACTCCCTCTGATAGTACCTGCCTGCAGCGTCAAAGGAGCAACGTCTGTCTTCTCCTCCTCCTCCTCTCCTTTTTAGTTCGCTTCAACCTCATCACCTCTGCTTCTGTGTTATGACTAATATCAAACGTTTAAGGAGGTTTGTGGTCGTCACACACCCCAAACTGCACATTGTTGCTGTTTGTGGAGCTGATCGTCACCTCCACCTGATCTCCATATCTCCACCCATCGTGGCTGTTGCAGTGAATGAACCGCGCGCTGCTGCGACTCAACACTGCGCCTTGTTTTGCACATGCCTATAGCAGGCAGAAGAAGAAGTAGTTCCTACGTATCCTGAAAGTTTATGTGACGATATTAAGTAGCTGATGGGTCTAAGTGGCCAGTAAATAGCCACAGGGAAATGTTGTCCAACAAGGACAACAAGGCGACTCGCCAGTACCCTGATGAGGGGTGGTGTTATAACAGAACAGGACCTGAGGTAAACAGGAAGCCCAGTCACGTTTACATGATACTGGTAATGTGCAAAGGAGGTTATGGTGGGTTCTATTGAACTACTCGCATTGGCCATTACTTGCAGAATGGTACGGAGTAGTACGAGCTTTAACCCCATACAGTGAGCAAAGCAGTTCAATAAGGGACCTCTCGAAGCACCGCCCTTGATCAGAATGAAGACAACTCGGAACACCAAACTTATAGAACCACTCAGATACCAAAACTTAGGCCACAGTGGAGGCCCATTGATCCCGGGTGGGAACTGCTACAGTAAATTTACTAAACACGTCAGTTATGACCAGTACATTCTCAAATCCCCCTCTAGAAGGCTCCAGCAGTGTAAAATCGATTGCCAGTATCTCATTGGGGCGCAAGGTGAATAAGTGACCCATAAAACTGTGGGGCACCTGCCCCGAGTCCTTAGCAACCTGGCAACGTTCAAACCGCTAGACCCAACTCTTAATGTCAGACACATGCCAGGCTAATAGCAGTGCTGCCGAACCAACACCATGGTTCGCTCAATACCCTGATGATCATGTTCTTGGTGTAACTGGTTTAAGATATCCTGCTTAAGGGCTCCGGGTAAAAGGAGCTGAAAACACTCCTCTTCCCCATCTGACCGGAACACTTGGCGGAAAAGATAAACGTCCTTCTCTACCATGTGATTCCACTGGTGCAACAGCGCCCTAACTGGAGTGGAGAGCTGCTGCCTCTCACTTGAGGTTGGTGGGGTATGCCGCTGCCAAAACACCAACACCTCAAGGAGGGGCTCACTTCCCCCGTTACTACGGCCTGGCCGATACTTGATGGAAAAGTCAAAGGCAGCCAGCTGTGCAGCCCAGTCGTGCTCAGTGGCCCCCAACTTAGTAGACATGGTGCGTTCTGTAGGCCGAAGGCCTCTGTTCACATATACCACCAGTCTCACAACGCTATCAGTCTCCTGAGACAAGATAGCACCGAGACCGTCATGGCTAGCGCCAATCTCCAAAATAAAGGGATGCAAAAAATCAGCATAAGTCAGCACTGGCGCAGACACCAGCCGGGACTTCAAAGCCTCAAAGCTCTCCTCACACTGGGCTGTCCACACTGTGTCCAGTGCCTAAACCTTGCTTGGACTTGGTGCCTGCCAGCTTAGCCACCAACTGATGAGGGATTAATGAGTCTGGCCAAATATCCGTAATGTCCAGCACCCACCAGTGCAGAGTCAGTGAATCCCGGAGGGGACGGAGGGAAACCAAATGGCACTCTTCCTCACGCACTAGCAGTACTGCACCTGAGCGCACCACGCCACAAACACTTCTCCCACACAGGCGATTGCCGTGCTGCAATAAGGAATACAAAGAAGCCATCCGCATATCTGTGTTTCTGCGTGGAAAAAAAGGAAAAGGTAGCTTACCTAGTTCCAGATACGTGTGACCAAAGCTGCCACGCTGTCCAAAGCACAGGGACACGCCACCATGAAGGCAGAGGAAGAAGAGTAGAGTACAATGCGCTACACCTGGGCTTAAATATTCAGCACTACTGCTTCGTCAGTGTGCCATAATATCAAAAGCCCAACGCCCCACAATGGCTTGGAGGGAAACACCATCCCGCCACATTTAGTTATATAAATGTTGGTAGGCCTATATGTCAAAGAGATATTTCAGTATTAATCCGCACATCACTCCTAATTAGACGTCTCAGATATCTACTTAGGTCAAAGCGTAGTCCTGTTCCTACTTACCCAAAAGTGATTAAAGATAAATCTAGCGACTTTTTCTGGTATTATTGGAGACTGACGTGAATGAAGGTAGTTTACTCTTCCCAATGAGGAGTGGGTGCTGTGCAGACCTCCCTCCCCCGCCCAAAAGCACCCATATGAGGCTTGGTCCTCACACAGCACCTTCCAGCTGTATTCAGAGCAGACGATGTTTACCTGTTTCATGACCAGGCTGAAAATGAAACGTACAAAGCTGCTGCTGGATGATCCTGCGCTGGCTCACCGTCAGATAGTAATGTCTATTAATTAAAAATTTAGTTTCCCAGAAAGACCAAGAGAAACTCATCCATGCATTCATCTCCAGTAGACTGGATTACTGTAATGGTCTTTTAACAGGACTTCCTAAAAAGAGCATTAAACATCTGCAGCTCATCCAAAATGCTGCTGCTAGAGTTTTAACCAGGACTAAGAGATCTGAACACATCACACCAGTTTTGAAATCTTTACACTGGCTTCCAGTCAGTCACAGAATAGATTTTAAAACCCTTCTGCTTGTTTACAAATCCCAGAATGGTTTAGGCCCAGAATACATCTGTGATATGTTCAGAGAATATAAACCTAGCAGAGCTCTTAGATCCAAAGACTCTGGTCAACTCGTCCAGACCAGAGTCCAGACTAAACATGGAGAAGCAGCATTTAGCTGTTATGCTGCAAACAAATGGAACAAACTGCCAGTGGAGATTAAACTTTCCCCAAATGTAGACATTTTTAAATCCAGGTTAAAAACATTTCTTTTCTCATGCGCCTATGTATGAAATCTGCACGGTAACTTTTTTTTTTTTTTTTTTTTTTTAACTTATCTTGCTTTTAATCATTTTAATGTAATTTATTATTTTATTGTGATTATGTGTTGATTATGTGTTGATGCCTTTTACTATTTCTAAATATCTGTAATATCTTTGTTTTATGTAAAGCACTTTGAATTGTCCTGTACATGAAATGTGCTATACAAATAAACTGCCTTGCCTTGCCTTGCCTATTAATGTAGAGTTTGGACAAAAATATTTAAAAAGTTAACAGTGGTGTGACATGTTCCAGTCCCCTAATTAAAAAAACAAAATACACTTAAAATTGAACTAAAAAATAAAGAAAATGTTGCGAGAATTATTTTATTTATTTATTTTTTTGCTGTTCTAAACATTTTTAGATTGTCTTTTTATCAATTTTTGCCTTTCCCACAACATCCCTCTTTATGGCAGCAGCCATTACAACTATATTTACTAGTTTGATTATGCTAATTAGTGACTTCAAGCGACTTTTGGGACAGCCAATAGCTACTTTTCTTACTGAGGAGTTGGAAACAGAGTCCTACCAGTCCTCCCGATTATCCTGATAAGCATGGACTCTAATCGTACTGATTCCCATTTCAATGCTTGTAGGTGCTAGCAAATATGTTCTCATTGTAAAGAAATAAAGTCATATGTTTTGAGTTCCAATTTTAGACTCAAAAATAAAAAATTTTCACCCACTCTCACCACCAATTTGTTTATCTCAAAGCAAAAAACAAATTCAAAACTTGTGTGATGTTTCTGTGTAAAATAAGGAGACAACCCTCAGCAGTATTGTCAACTTATTCCATTTAGAACGAGATCTATAGAGGATGCTGTGGTATGAGACTTTGTCACTTCTCTCACTCTGGAACATTCTTGTAACGATAGCCAGAATCACTGCAGAGGCATCTAACTTATCTTTACGCCTCTTCAGAGCTGGATGACATGCTGATGAGGAAATTCAGCCATTTGATTCAAGTGTGTTGGAGAAGGGATGCATCTAAAAGTTGAAGGATAGTTGATCTCAAAGACTGGACTTGAGCATCCCTGGTTTAAAGCAACACTACATGAGTTTCTGCCTTAAAACTTTGAGCTTCTGACTTATTTTGATGACACACTAACATTAATTATGTACATTTTTGCTGTTGCCCTGCAGCGCCACGAGGCTGAGAAACCATACTCACATGACTGATTCAGCAAAGAAACCCAAGAGGACATTATTGGAGGAAGAGAGAAAGTGACAGAGCAAGAGACAAGACATTAGTTAACATCTGACTTTACTGGGTGGAAAGAGCTAAGAGAGGAGACAGGATGCAAGACGGATATTGAATTAGACTTTGTTGGGGGTGCCATAGTGAAGCTTTAAATAGATACATGAGAGTAGAACAAATAGAAAATTACATGGGCCTGTTGCAGCAGACTTGAGTTCTGTCCAATCACATGCAAGACTGTCCCTACCTTTTCTGTAATGACACATTTTTTGTGCTGCAAACTGTTTTTCTTTATTCCAGTAAACAGATTTTTTTTCCTTTTCTCAGTGAGATTGCAATATGCCAAATCTCTGCTTGCAGTGTTGCTGCATAATCATACACAAATAATCCAGACTCCCATGTTCAATTTAAACACAATTTATTTTTCTGCTTAAATAATTACTTGGATCATCCAGTGTAGGCTATGTTCGTCATACATGTCGGTATCGGATTTATCAGTGGATGCTTTGGGTGGGTTTTTATGACAAAAGAAGAAAAAAAGATTTAGACGAAAGAAAAATCACATTTTAACAAGTGTAACTGGTGTGATTTCAGCTGTTGGTACAAATAATTAGATTTTGGTGATTTTGGGCTAAAAATCAGATCCCCTGTTCTCATGTAAATAATTAAACAAGATAAAAATCATCAAACCTACAAATAAAAACAGTCCCCCTTTTTTTTTTAAAACCACAGTGGACCTAAAAGCTTGCACTTCTAGTATGCATGATGGGCGTACAGATAGACAATGTCACACACACACGCACACACAAAGGGCTGCTAGCAGTTTGGAGCCAACATAAGCCAATCTGCAGGTTACGTTTGGGGACACTGGTAAATGTAAGTTTTCATTAAAAAACCTAAAATCAAAGGCAGCCATAAATGACAGGTTGGGGTTATTATGAGTGCGCACACATAGAGAAGTACCATCAAACCCTCTCTAACTGGATTACAGTGCTTTGAATTAGAAGAAAGAAAGGAAAGCGTTTAAAAATAAAGTGACATTACATGCAGCAAAATATCATTTCTCTGAAGAATGTTCCACAGACGCGCAGAGGAGCGTCCATCGTTTAAAATCAAGCAGAGTTTTTTTTTTTCTTTTCCCCTCCATTCGTTCCTCATTTACATACAAGCTGCTTTTGTTCCTTTCAAATATTTGTGTAGGAAGAGCATGTCCGGTCACACTCGGGCTCAGTGCTGACCTTGAAAAAACAAATGCACTGATTCTGCAAAGCTTCAACTCAATCAGTGCAAAAACAATCTGTGAAGCTACTGACTTTTTTTTTCCTTTTTGTTATTTTATACAGCATCATTTATGTACAACAAAACCACCCATTAACTGTCATTTTTCATTTTTTTTTTTATAAAAGAACCACATGGTGCACCCCAACACTGCGGATCCAGGAGGAAAAAAATAGACCACATAAGGCGAGTGTCTGAGAGTTGACGCCGATCCCGTTTCTTCAGCCGAAGACGCCGTTTGTTTGTTCGCTGAAGATAAAAAGTTCCAGCTCACGTCCCTCCGCGCCGCTTCTGACAGTGAGTGAGTATGGTGACATGCTCATGCGAAATCAAAGAGAATAAACTTATTTTGCGTCATCTTGCTGAAAACCATGCGTTAAGTAGAAGCTTCAGACACGTTTTTGGCCCTCCCCTCCCCCGGCCTTTTTCCTGGGCTCCAGTCTTGATTTTCCTCTCAGGGTGTGCGTGGGGTCGCAGGTGGACCACCGTGGACCTGAAGAAAAAATTAGAAATTTATGCTACAAATGAATTTTGAGTACAATTTAATCAAAGTAAAAAGTTTATGAAGTTTGTTTCCTCAGCCAGACAACTTGTTATAAACCATCATAACAAACAGAATGAACTGGAATAGTAACGGGATTACTATGAACTGGACAGATTCTAACTATCCTTTACTAACCAAAAAACACAAAGAAAAAATAGTTCAAGCATCTTAAATATGAAGTTTTAACACTTTAAAATAATTTGTTTTGGGTAATGTGTCGTCTTGCTTTGGATTTAGCTTTTAAAAAAAAAGACACTTTCTAACAAATACATAAAATAAATAACTTATCAAGGTATTTGTTTGTATTATTATATGTTACAATGCATGTCACATTTATTTGTCTATTTATTTACTCATACTTTTTAAATATTTCTACATGTATTTATTTTTATATCTATTTCTGTTTCAGTACATGTTTTTACTTTATTTTGCAGTTCCACATTATTTGTCAATTTATTCTGTTATTTCTTTGTATTTATTCATATTTCAATTTATTTTTTTTAAAACATTTTTGTACTTGTTTATTCACTTATCTGTCAATTTATTCATTGATCCATTTATTTTTTAAATTCTACTTCGTATACATTTAAAAAATCTAAATATATTTATTTAAACATTAACAAAATATAAATAATTAAATGCAAAAATAAATGTCAAAATATACAATAATTTATTTCTATATTTATTCATGCGTGTATTTATTTCTTTATAGTTCATTTTGGAAGTTTTTTTTTCCTGCATACATTAATGATAATTTTAAAATAAGCTGCAATAATTTGAATAGAAATCCTGAACACCTCTGCTTTTCTATTTTGGCTTTACAGATTTTTATTATTAACTTTTAACAGACAAAATATTGTAATTGTGTTACCAGGTTGAGTTGAGCGCTCTGCTGTTACGACTGACTCTTCTTCCCCTGTTTTTTGTTGCCACCGTCTCCCGACTTTGGCAGTTTTTGGGAAGCAGAGAGGTTCATCATGGAACAGAACAGAGAAAACGAGAAGTTAGCGTCACGTTCAGCCTTAAATCATGTAGAGTGTTAATGAAGCGTGGATCAGCTCAGCCACTACAGCATGCTGGAAGAAATACGAGTTTAAGAGAAGAAAAAAGATGTTATAACAGCTACATCTCTACAAGCAAAATTACACATGCTGAAAGGAGAAAAATAGAGATGTTCTTTATTGAATCAAACAATATTTGTTGAAAATCAAACATCACAAGCACTGCAAACTGCACATCTCCAGAGTACAAGACACCTTTAACAATCCTGTCGCACGTCAAACAGTTCTTCACACAAAATCAGTTTAACTTGACTGATGTTTGTTTTGCACCAATAAAAATTAATTTAAGACTATAATTACACAGTTTAGTTGATTTATTAGTGATTATGTTTCAGTTTTTGTATTGATTAGACTTTGAACCAGTTCATCTGTTTGCCTTTTTACTGTCTTATGATTCCTTTTATTCAACAGATATTTACAGACTAACTACACAGATGTGGTAGCTCTGTCATAATGAGCTTCATGAACTCCTTAATAAAAACTAATCTCTCAGTAGATCCTTGTTCATATATAAAACATTAGATGAACTAATAGAAACCAAAACCAAATCAAGTCAATCGATGAAGAAAAAAAAAAAAATCGATGCTATTGAGGCAAAGTAAATTATACAAGGGAGTGGAAAACTATTATCTCATAGATGTTTAGTATTCCTTTAAACTACTTTTTGGCATGTCGTGCAGACTTTCACCAAAACCCATCTCAATTTTTAACTTTTTAAAATTCTGGAGAAAGTAATGAGCTTTGTACATGTTAAAGGTTACTGACATCCAGCTGACTCTAAGACACACATTTCTCTTTGTAGGAAGACTTTTAGCTAAAGAAAAGTGGAAATTCACCTACTATGGACAGCGTAGCAGGAGTTTGCTCTGAAGCAAGACGTGCTGCAGAACCAAAGACTTGTATATATTGATAATTACTTCTTTCTTTAGCCTCTATGACTTGAAAATACTCATGTCACAAATAGATGTTCAATGCAAAGTTTTAATCCGGTCTAAAAATTAATCTTTTGTTGGTGCAACCAAACAAAAGTCTGTTATGTTCACCTACCTCAACCAAGTTCAGCAGTTTCTTTTCCCATATTTTTATATTGGTGATGAATATTAAAAGGTAGACTGAAATGCACCTGTCTCTTCGCTCCTCACAGTGTTTGGCTTAAAATCCTAAAATGACCTCTGAGGGCTGAGCTTGAAAAGTTTTGACTAAGTTGTGGAAGTTTAGGTACTATCTCTTGCTATAACGGCGTGGTACAAGGCTGTAGCTGTGAAGTACATTTTTTACTGCAGCTAAATTACTGAATCTTAATGAACTGATCCCACTTGTTGCAATTTATAGGTATTTAAAGACAACAATGAATAAGAGTAAGGATATATCTTTACTTGGCTTCCTACGCTTGGTCGTCTTGAGCAGTCTCTTTTATAGCTGACTGGTTGCAGATATTCTGCAGGTCTGTCACTTGTGTTTTCAGACAGCTACAGCGTCATGCAGAGGAAAGAAAACCAGGATCATCAGCTGACAAAATGCGGCGGTTGGTTTTAACGCCAACCTCAGTTTTCCCTCTCTGGGCCTCCTCCTTGTGGCCATGTCGGGAGCGTTTCCCTCTCTTCTTCCCCTTCCCTCCCTTGGCTCCACCTGGTGCTGCTGAAGAAGCAGCATCTGCTCCACCTGTTACTACACAATCATCACCAGCTCCTTCCTCTGTTATCATTTCGCCTTCACATTCCTTCCTTTCCTCTGAGTTGTAAACCCGGCGCACCACCTTTCTGATCACCTGTAAGGGGCAGAAGCATGTCAGGAGGTGGAGGAGGGGGTGATTTGAAAAAAGGTTTGAAGAGCTGTATGAGTATGTGTGAGATAAAGATAAGTGAGGGAATGGAGGAGGATGGTTACTTTTCTGGTGACCAGATTCCCATCTTCGTCTGTGAACTGCTCCTCTATCACAGACTCTCCAGGAATGTTTCTGGCCTCCTCTCCCTGTGGTGAGAGTTAGAGGATGGAAGGATGAGTGAGCGAAAAGGAGCATTGGGAGGTGAGAGGAGAGGATGAAGGCGGTAAAGTGCAGGTAGGGTTATCCATACAGTTGTTATTTAGCAAAAGCAACAGCTTTCCCAGTCATAAAGCAGAGAGATGAGTTGCCCCGCCCTCATTTTACTTTTTCTATGATCATGTCAATCTTTTTTTTTTTTTTTTTTCAAAACAGCTTAAAAAGTTCAGACAGTAAAAAAGCTTTCTTTTCAGATGCAAACTTCATGCACCAGTAGGATTAGGAAACAGCCTTCAGCAGCACTGCTGACCAAACAAATACTATTAGCTCAAAAATGTAACTCCTCCTGCATGAAGATCCTTCCATTTTAGAGTGAAGTGGATTCATTGAATAGTTGAAAACAGCAAACTTCATCTTAAATAAATGTACAGTAAAGTCAAAGTTTTCCCTTTGTAACAAACGTTGGGTCTTAAGTGTTCTTTACACTGACATGAAAAACAACTTGAACACATCAGAAAGGTGCAGAGCCTGTAAGGTGACACTGAAGAAAAAAATCTAATATTTGCTTTACATGTGCATGAAAAACACTTCTGCACTTGGTTTATGCAAGTGCAGAAGTTATTGAGATGATAATAGTATAACAGACTAAAAAGTCCCTTGAAACTGTTTTATTTACACAAATGTGAAAGGTTGTCACTTTTTTATGAAAAAAGGTTGTAAAAGTTGAACATTGTTACTCATACAAGGAAAAATAAATAGCAAAATCACTCTGTGTCCACCAAATTAGTATCTTTAACACCACTATCGACAAAGAATCTCACAATCGTTGCATCCCTAGTTCAAGAAAACTATATATTTTTTATATTTAAATATACATAATGTCTACTTGCCTACTTAAAATCCCTCCCACTCCTCATCAACACGTATAATTTTTCTTCTTTAAGCCCAGTCATAGTTTCCACATCTATTTTTATGGATGGCCTTTGTCACACTGAATGTGGAATTCAATTTCACTTCAGGAAAAAATATGTTGATGTTTCAATCACTGTTATTCACACTTTTACAATAAGCCAAAGGAAATGGAAAGCTTTAGAGCAGCTGATCAAAAATTCAGTACAAACAGTTTTGTGTTTCTGCAGAGAGTTAGTGGGTTTGGGCATGAAAGAACACATGTAGCTGTAGTCCATGCACATACTCCTCATGTGCATGTACAGTCCAAACTGCAGCAGGACGATCATGTCAATGCTACAATTTGAGATCAGGTCATTTCTATGTGACCTTTTAATGGAAAACTTCTTACACGTTTTCTGCAAAAGTCAAAATGAAGATTAAATCTGCCCCTGTTTGTTTTATGAGGCTAAAGCAATAAGGTGATCAATTAATTCCCCGATTAAAAATAAGCAAAACAATAACAAAACAATCAAGCCACAGCATGACTGGAGGAGTAGTTGCTCACAGCAGCAGGCGGTAAGTAAAGCAAAGCTGAAGACTGACACGCTCACAGTCCATTTTCCAATCAAACCCACCACAAATTCTGCACTTCTGTCATGTGAATATTAAGTAATGCTTCATGATTTATGTCTCTTTTGACGTTGCAGTGAGAGACTGACCATTTCCCCCCTAGTTTTATCCATGAATAAAGTATTTTTTTTTAATAAAAATGCTCAAAGTAAGACACATTATGTCTTACAAGCAGCGCTACACCAGCACACAAACCCACTCCCACGCTAGCCAATTTGAACTAAAACAGTCTGACTTCCATGCTCAGCAATCGCAGCAGCAAACTGCCTTTAGGCTTCAGCTGTGAGCCACTCTTCATCTTCATCGTTGCAGAGCTCAGACTACTGCACTGCACGCTGTCTACACACACCAGGCCTCACACACCTTGAGTATGACCCGTCTGCGATACACCCTGGTGGTGACAGTGGTCTCCTCGTCAGAGCCGGAGTCCTCGGCTCTGACGCTCTGCTGATGAAGGCAACCCAGCAGCAGTGCAACATTAATGAATGCAGTCATCTATTAACACTTTTGAAGCCAAAAGATTTCTGGGCAAGGATTTCATTCAATCATTACATGAAGTAAGTTGACCTGTCTGGAAGAGCTAGTCTCACCTGGACTTTGTGCTGGGGCTTGTCTTCTATCTCCTCCCGTCCTCTGCTTGGTCCCACTGTGCTACTGCCCTCCTGAGGTCCCTTCCTCTGGGCCTCTTTCTCCTTGCCTTTCCTGGCTGCCTCTGCCTGGCCTCCGTTCTGAGCCGGCGGCTGCTCCAGCGAATCGGCGAGACTGTCTGGGCTGCGAGCGAATTATATCCAGAAAATAAATTGAGGTTTCATGCTATAACTAGAACATTGACGGTAAATCTTGGGGAGTATATCTGAGCAGAAGTAGAGATTGGCATCAAATCCTACCTGCCCTCCTCTGTGTTGGGACTGTGGCCAGCGACTGCTGACTCCATGGTGGCGCCAGACAACTCACTTCTCCAGCCTGGAACTGAAGACATGTCTTTTTCTGCTTGCCATACTTGTTCAAGGATTGCATTCACCCTCTCCTCTGTCATCTCCTCTTCCTCCAGGCCTTCCTCCAGCTTTATATCCTCTAGCAGACTCCGCAGCCTCTCCGGGGTCATCTCCTCTTCTTCCTCTCTTCCATTTCCAAGACCAGTATCCTCTTTCAGATTTCCTCTCTGACTTTCTAAAATGACTTTTTCCCCTGAAATTACGTCTTCTGTCCTCTTTACTGACTGATCTACTGCCCTTCGGTCATTATCCTGCCTCTCCCCAGACATCCATCTTTCGCCATCAGTCAAGGTTGTAACTTCAGACTCAACAATCGGAGGCTCCGCAGAACTGGAGCCAGGACCTGGGACCACTGTGGGGGGGTCGCTGCTGGAGGTACTGGTGGTCTGAGCTAAAGACAGGTCACTAGGTCTGGTAAAAGAGATCTTGCTAGGGGACTCTACGCTAGCATCGCCCTCGCTAAAGAAATCATCGCAGCGGAGCGGGGTAGGGGGCACGTAGTTGAGGTCTGTGGGGGTTTGCAGTTCCAGTTCTATATTGTGGTATCCTGGATGGATGGCAGGAGTAAAGGATTAGAGGATAGACAAGGGTGGGAGAGGTGAAAGAGGGAGGAGAAAAGGGGGAGGGAGTGGAAAGGGGAAGGTAAAGTGGTGGAGGTGATGAAATGAGAAACACTTGTGTAACATTTAAGGGGAGCTTTCGTTCAAAAGTCACAGGTAAAACCCAAATGTTAACCTGTACATGCAGCAGGACAAGGTGTAAACACAACTCTGATAGAGTAACACCTTTTTAAAACTATTTTTTAACAAATACTGGTCTGTTTACATATCCGGCTCTACTTTGCCTTCCATTAATGCTTAAAAAATCTGTCTCTGGTTTGGTGCAGTGTAGAAAACACTCTTAAACTCCTCTTATATGACTCTGCACTGGTTCTGTCTCACATAAATGTCAGCAGGTTACTAAACATACATGCCAAACCTGAGGTGATGCATGTAAATTAATATTAAACACTAAAACAAATAACTACTTAATTCTGGGACTCCATAACTACTTGACTTGAAAGATTTTTTAGTACTACATGGATTAATTACTTAGATTTTAGATTATATTTGACTGGTAATGTCTTTAATTCTGACAGGCTGTTTTGTGATTGAGATGTTTGAAGAGTATAGTTATGCTGGTTTCATTCATTTCTTTTGCAGGGTACTTCCTTTGTTGTGTTGAACATGTGCATAGTCTTGCAGAGCAGGGAGCTCTATAATGTCAAGAAGTCAAGGACAAATCTGCTATAGTTTTTAGCTATTTGATAGTGGAAGGTTGCATGTTTTGCACTAATTAAGTTAATTGGTTAACTTGTTAACTCTAAATGTATCTTGTCTGACTATGTTTTCTGGTATTTAAGTTCAGAAAACCACACTTGTACATTGCTCTAAATAAAGTAAAAAGTGCTAATTAATAACAGTTCTAATTCATTTTTCAGATTTTGCAAACCCAATAAGGTTAAAAACCACACTGGTGTGAATGCAAATTAATCAAATTCTGCTCAGGATCCCATGAAGGCTGTGGCTGGCCCTGGTTGAAAAATTTCTAGTTGTGTAAATGTTAAAAATATGTCAGCCTTGTTGTGTTTATACGTTCTGCTGCTTGCAAGTGATATAAAGATTAACACTTTTTAAAAACAGTAAGGGACTTGTGACTTCTGAACCAGCCCTACAATAAATACAATGATTAAAAAAAAGAAACAGAGACAGAGAAATAAAAGTACCAAAGACAGACTATAAGAAGTGAACTTAAAACTTGGCATCAAGTGTATTTACATAGAATTTATGCTAGCATTCAGATGCACTGGTTACACTTGAACAGGCCCTAGAAACGGCACTTTAAGTCAGTCAAGTCTTTTGTAAAAGCACTTAACCTCGGACCCGGACCCATTTAAAAGAGCATTTGATAAAATTAGAAAACAAGCCCAACTTGAGCTAGTTTTAGTTAGCTGTGTTGGTTTAAACGACATGCAGCGAAGAGCAGAGTAACAGAGAAATCTAAATATAAAGCTCAGGAACAGAACGATCACGTCTGAAGTAGGAAGGGACACCAGGAGGGAGGGGAGAGGGTGGAGGGGAGGAATGAGCTAAGGGTGGGGGAGAGGGTGAAGAGTAAGAAAAGGGAAGAATTGTAGAAGTCGGAGAGAACAGAGGAGAAGCAGAGGCACACATTAAAGCAGGAGATGAAAGAGGAGGAGAACGGAGGGC
Source organism: Melanotaenia boesemani (assembly GCF_017639745.1). Classification (NCBI taxonomy): domain Eukaryota; kingdom Metazoa; phylum Chordata; class Actinopteri; order Atheriniformes; family Melanotaeniidae; genus Melanotaenia; species Melanotaenia boesemani. The sequence continues at coordinate 6,705,927 of NC_055702.1, forward strand.
GTAAGCAGGACAAGGTGATGTTGTACAACAAGGAGGACCAGAGGACGTGTTGGAGGTGCTAGAAAAAGAAGGAAGAGGAGGAGGAGACTGAACAGGTGTGGAAGCGGCAAAATGAGGGGGTGGGCTGAGGGCAAGAGGAAGAAGGGAAGAAGAAAGAGGTGAGAAAGGCACACTGTGGGCAGAGGGAGACAAGTAAGGGGGGAAGAAGAATGAGGAACAGGTAAAAGGACTTCGAGGGGAGGAAGGAAGAGGAGGGGAGTAAGACAGGTTGAAGAAGTGAGGGAGGACAGGAGCGACAGGGAGGACATAAACAGGAGGTGTAGAAGGAGGTGATGGAAACTGAAAGACACAGGGAGAAGAGACAGAGGTGGTTTGACTGGGGTGAGAAGAAGGAGAGGAGGAAGAGGTAGCTTGGAGAGGGGAAGGCTGAGACGTTTGAGGACCTACAGGAAGTGTAGGACTTCTAAGAAGTTTTGTAGCTTTTGCTATTATCGGAACGCAAAACAAAAAAGAAAACGAAAAATGAAAAAAGAAAGAACAAGAAGCAGAGGACAAATGTTAAAGACAGATAAGACAAAGACAAACAGCATTTTAAAACCAAACAGGTTAGAAAACAGACAAAGAAATGAACATGTTACTGATGAAGGCTTAATGTTTAGAAAGCTGCAGAGACGAAAGGTTTGCACTTCCGGAGTAAAGGATTGCTTATCGTGGCAGATAAGCAACATAAATCGTCTTAGTCAGCAGCAGTAAGCAGCATTTTCAACATTTCTGAACAGGGTGGCAAAAACTATTCCATAACTTGCATGAGACGAGTTTTACTTTAGACCATTTTTGCTGCTATGTATTTTTATAGGGAATGCGGAGGAAAAAGAGAGTGCTGAAAGATGGAATTTTCTAAATATTTAAGATCCTCAGGAGAAACCTCTTAGATAATCTTGGAAAAAAAACTTCAAAACACTACTACATGTATATGAAATGTACTATTATTACATCTCACATTAATAAAAATATGTTGCTCTCCTTCATCATTATGATGCTGCATCCTCTCATATTTGCTGCTGTATTTTGAAATATATCAGCACTTTTAAATCCCCTTTTTTCCCAGGACATATAGTTAAAGGAGACACATGGAGGATTTTAGTGACACCTAATGGTGAGGCTGGATATTGCAACCAACTGAATACTCCTAAATACTACCTCACCTTCCCTTTCCAAGAGTACATGAGAAACTACTGTGGTCTCATTAAACAAATTGTCCTCTGAGCTTCAGAAGAAATATTGCAGTGCAAAATGGCAGGATATGAGGAAGAAAAAGTAAACTGTCTGTAGATGTAAAAATATTCTGAAGTAACAAAAACACAATATTTATACCTGTATTGATTCCGACTTTATATAGTTGGGGATATAATGTTGGGTTTAAGCCAGATGTACATGCCCTTCCCAAAGGAATTTTTAGTTAATGCACCAGTTTTTTTAGTTAGAAAATTTACATTTGGTCAGTTTTCTGTAGTTCTATTAAAGACATCAGCTTTTCTAAGCTTTTACATGAGTAACCTTGCGGGTATATAAGATGATCTCAAAACAATAGTAGACTGCAGTCAGCTGTCGGTATTATGCAGCTGGTGCACAACTCTTTAGGCTCTTATGCACTAAGCTAAAAAGTGCCTGAAGAGATGTCTGAAGCTCAGGGGAATCTCTGTCTCTTGCGTTTTTCATATCTAATTCATCATCTGATGTCAAATCCTTCTGATGTTTTCGGCCTATTCAGCACATTGATTGATTACAGTTATGCTATACTTCAGGTGTTTGCTCTGTCCATGCAGAGAGAAGGCTACTGGGAATGTATTGTGTGACTGGTGATAAAGCCAAAGCAAAATGACCAACAAAAATGACAAAAATGAACAAATATAGCTGACATTAATGGTTGCTACACATATTTTTTTTTACATTTCCCCCAAGTGGCATCGGATAAAAGCTCTGCATAGTACCACTGCAGCACCTTACTGTAACTTGATAGGCTCCATTGCTGCATTTTTATTCTTATTTTTTTTTAGCACAGAGGGTAGGAGCAGAAGCTGCGATTGGATCCAGAAGCCGCTAAGGTTAGCAAAAGGTAGCCATTGATGAGGATTAGCTGGTTAATGTTGCTCAGAGCTGACAAGGAGAGTTTGCTGTAGACGTTAGTCACTCAGAAGCAAGACGAGGAAGAAGAGGAGGAGGAGCAGGATGGGAGTCTGCTGGTCTCAAAGCAGAGGCTGGGAGGCTTAGAGGAACCCAGGAGATGACAGGTACAGTACAGCTAACAGCAGTGACAGAAGCATAAGTATACACTTTGAAAAAAGGTGTTTTCAACTCATCTGTGAGTGTCAACTGAGACAAACTTCCTTCTGATTAACACTCCTGGATGTGTTGAAAAGGCTCCACCCACTTAAAGAGTGTTGAAAGTGTATTATTGTGAGTAATATCAGAGCAGGCAGCCCTTCAAACAAAGCCATAGCCATGCATTATATGTTGATTAAATGCTGGTTTCACTTCAAATCATCTTTGCACAGATCAAACTGGCTCTGCAGAAAACATTGACACTTGTGTTAAGATGACTTTAGGAAACCTTATTAGGCAGATTGGCAGCGGGGTCCATTTCAGAATTTAATTTCAAAACGTGCCTTGTGAACAATTCTCTAGTTTTATCTTCTCTTGATTAGAGATATAATAAATTTATGGTGGGATTCAAATAGTGATCTTAATGACAAATATGCTATAAAATTACTGGGAAAAGATGTTCAGCATTCAAGTAATGGAGTGACTGAAATTTCAGCTAACAGGAAGAGAGGGCACACTTGCTGGGTTTCCATTGCTATTTTAGATTTCAATCAGCAGAAATTAACTTTTTTAAACTCAAAGTTTCCCGTTTTCTTTGAAGTGTTGTTTGGAGGTGTAACCTCAAGTATTTTCCATTCTTTTTGATAAGTGATGTGAAAGCATAACCTGACATACTGGTGACATTATTGCTGGGAGAGTTAGTTGACATGGGGTTTAATGTTAGCTAAGCGCTGTAGTTGTGGCCAACTAACAGTAGTACTTGTTTTAATATAGTAAAACATACCCAGTGCTTTCTAACAAGCTCTGCATATAAACCCGCTAGTAGTTTAGTTAAATGTTGTATCATAGTTTAATGGCTGTACCCGCATTGACAGGATGTGCCAGTTAAATGTTCAAGCATGAACTTCTATTGAAAAAACAAATTAGCCAGATATTGTATGAAATCCAGTAGGTTAGGTCACTTTTTTGCATGAAATTGCATCTATCTTCATAAATAACCACAATCTTGCCTTTTTTTTTTTTTTTTTTTTTCTTTTTGAAATGCAGATTTGAATTTTTCAGACTGAAACTTCTATTTTGATAGCATGATCATCAACATTGGATTAGCTAGTTACAATCCAGGTCAAAAACAGCACAGTTTTCAAAGATGGCCACCTCAGAAAACACCCACATTTTATGTGCAGCACTGTTTGGGAGAATGAAAAACAACTATCTGAACTTCATCTGACAAAAATGACAATGATGTGAAATTCCCCAGTATACATCCAACCTGAATCCCATGATGCAATGCTTCCCAGCAGTCTCAAACAAAAAAAATGTATTTAAACAAAAAAATATAACTATGCCATCGTTTAACAACACTTTTCTAAAGTGGAAACTGACTAACAATCTTGTATAATGCTTCGAAATGAGCCACTTATAAGCATGCATACTATGTGCTAGTATTGATTGTACTATGCTGCATACTACCTAGTATGTGTAAGATGTTGTAGGTGGTTTTGAAAACAGTGTTGGTGTCCAGGTAGGACAACTACTTCTTCAACTAAATTACAACCAATAGCAAAGTAGCCTTTACCTCCACCTTGTCACCTGTGTTTCGTTTAGTTTAAACTTGAATGATTCACTATTTTTTAGCATATTTTTCAAGATCACTTTAGAGTTGCTTTGCTAGTAAATGGAAACCCAGCTTAATTAATCATCATCAAAGTTCTGAAATGTTCCCCAGTGGGTTCATAACAACCACATTACTGCCACATTTCATCTTGTTTTGAGAGGAAAGAGTGAAATACAGAAGGTGAGAGGAAAAAGTCTTGCCATACTGCTTAAAGCAACATGCCATTAATACAGACTGTGTGTTATGTTTGTATGCATCTGAATAGCACTTGATTTAAATCTGCAAATAGAAATGTGTTGCGTTGGAGTTAAAATCTTAAACATACACATAAACATAAGTATTACTGAACCAAATTACAAACAAACTGGTGTGCTGCCCCATCTGAAAAATGAGCTTCATAAATCCTGTAAGATGCATTTATCAGATGGGAAAGAGAGAGCAATCACTTCCTTCATCATGCTTTTGTACATTTTACAAAAACAGACATTAAAAAATTTTCATGCACCCTAAATGGCACAAATTTTCCTGCACTGAACTAGAAAATTCATTTAATCTCTCACTTGTCACCATACTTTTCAGTGTTTGAAAACTAACAAGCTGTCAGCTTAATACAGACACCTCTGATGCTGCTACTATCTGAATCGGACTCAATAAACCTGCCGCAGCATAAGTGAATTCCTCTAATCGTTTGGTCAAGCCTGATTGGTTGTGTTTTTCTTGCACAGTCAGGTCAGATTATCTGGCTGAGAGAGGAGGTGAAGAAGGGTGAAGGGATAGACTGAGAGATAGTTCAGCTAGGGAGGGCTACACTTTACCATCGGACTGATCCGGGAATACTGCGTTATCATCGGCAAAGCAGCGTGTGCCTGAAATGTTACCGTAGTCAAATATGGGCCCTTCCAGCAAAGTCACAATATCCAACCGATTGATCTTAGTCAGCACCGTGGTTAAAGCGTCCGCTGCAGAGGAGAGAGACAGAGAGGTTATTTCATCAGTCATGTTTTAGTACCACAAAATACTGATATTTTCAGTATGTTAATGTTATGTTATCACATGTTAATGCCAGACACGATTATAAGGGTACAAAATATGTTTTCAGATGTACTGTAAATATTAACTATTAACTATTAAATATTAATTATACAGAACACAAACACACAAGCAAACAGTTTGCTTACTTGTGGCATTTTTACCATCCCTGTGCACCCATTTCTTTAGGAGCATGAAGCTCTGTGCTGTCAGGGAATTGGGGTTTTCCACTCGGATTAAGTTGATCTCTTCCACAGAGAAATTCAGCTCCCTGGCCAGCTCTGTAATGACAGCACACACCACAAAAATTTACCTTTTCTTTCAGATATGACCAAAATGTTGCAAAATATGTCACACTGCATAACTTTGGTCATCTGAGCCACGAAGAATGATATAGTTATTTTGGTATATCAAGTAGAACATTCTGCATTCATAAGGGATAAAATCACAGCAGTGCAAACAGCTGTGACAATACAAAAACAGCATCTGAAGAAGGTATAAATAGGACGTGGTATTTAAAATCGAGTAATAACGCATTTTAAATTCCATTTGCCTCCTAAGCCATCCTTTCCCGTGTTAGTCTGTGTTTAATTTCTTAAGAAACCATAAATAAAGGCATATTTTAAAAAAAAAGAGAGAAAAAAGAAATTAAAATATCACAGTAGAATCATTAAACTGTAGTGTGTCAAACACCATCTACAGCTAATGAGGCAGTGAAATGCTGCTGATACTGACGAGCCGAGCTGTAAATCTAAAACCACGAGGACATTATGTTCACTGCAGTTCTGCTACATGAACACACATTAAATATGGATTACAGTCCTCAGTCACTATACTGGACAGACAGGCGCACCACTACAACTGTGCATGCACATTTGCATCGTCACACCCATCCGCATGCATGCAGACAGGCGTGGAGCTGTGCTGCAGTGCAGGTGGTCAGGCTTGAACCGAACTGCAGAGGCCACACCCTTATCGCTGCTCAACTGCGATACACACATAAAACTATATCACCTTTTCTCTTCAATATACTGAAAACAAACATGCTCTCAAGGCTTTGAGCTATTTAAATCAGCAATGCACGTTACTAAACATATTTTTCCCATCTGATATCCTAGTATATCTCATCATTAGTTGAGTATGTTGAAAATTTTAAAACAAACATAAATCTCAGTGATGTTACAGAAGTCTAATCTGATGTTGGATTATCTGAATGTGTGATGTATATGGTTATAAACGCTACTGCAGTACTGTTTAGCAAAAGTCTTTACACTTAATGTCCACTAGATGGCAACAAATACCATAAACTATCAATGGAAGATCTGATCTGAGTCCAGCTTGATTCATTCTACCCCTGGAGCCTTTTGAAAATCTCACATTTGCAGCACAGTTGGTGCTGTAGATGGTATTCTTGCATCACTTTGTGCTGCTTTATGTTGGTTAAATTGAGAAACTCAGGTGTGTTCAAACTCACCAGTCCAGCTGAGGCCGAGGTGGTCGGCTACTATCGCCATGCGGACGTCTGTCCTCTCACAGGGGCTCTGAGGGCCTGAGTCAGGAAGCAAGGGAGGGGCCGGAGACAAACAGTTAACATGATGCCATGAGAACGGTCCTCTAATTTATCAGATGTGGTTCTGATAGAGAGACATACAAAATGGCTCCCAAACTAATCAAAGAAACAGATTAGGAATGTAAACTGCGTTTAACTTTTTTAGATTGTTACACTAATGTGATTTAACCTTAAGATGTATGCTTGTTAAGTTACACTAAAGGTGTTGCAATTTTTTGATGTGATGCTCATGTTAAAGGTATTTAGAGTTGTTGTAGCTGGAACAAAGACTTACTTTACATCAGTTTTCTAGGTCTCCCAGTTTTGTTGGCCAAACACTCTTCAACATTTACATAGTAGTTGGACATTTTGGGAAATTTTATCTTTGGAGAAGGTAAGATAGGGCAACACTGCTACTTTTATCTGTACATTTAATAAGAAACAATATTTGAAAATAAATTTAGCATGACACCTATCATCTCTGAAGGTTATTAACCTTTTAAAACCTGAGGTTTGGCCATTTTGGAGGCCTTGTCTGAACTGCCAGTACCAAAGCCTCTAATTTTGTGTTGCTTCACTTCATCAGAGTTGACCTTTCCAGAGATAATGCTCACATATTTTATTATGATTTGATAGAGTTTTAAAGCTACAGCTCTAAAACAGTAGGTCTAAAACTCTATCTAATCATAGTAAAATATGTGAACATTATCAATAAAATAATCTCTGTATGACTCTTTGGTGTGCACTTGTGTCAGTCATACTAAACCTCTCAAATAAGCACACACTTATAAACATAGGATGGACCAGATTCACAATTTTGTTCTAAACGATGAAGAAAGTTAAAAAATTATATTTGACAACGTTGAATACAATTAGCTTATGGGGACAAATACATGATATATGATACATTCTGGCCAGTAAATGGACTTAAAATATAAATCTAATTAAATTTATGTATTAATTACTTTTAAGACAGAACTATTAAAAAACAACAGGGAGTCAGCTTGGATCTGTGAAGCCAGAAAAGTGTAAAAAACAAACAAATATTAAACATTTTTATGTTGAGCAGTATTAGGATCAGTGTTAGTATTAGTATTAAAAGTTTTGTATCACATCACTAACAGGCAACATGACCCCCTCACTGAGTAAAAACAATTGAAGGAGTCAACTTGAAATCTACTCATTTCCAATCGATGGCTGACTGCAGACATCATGTGCTAACAAGTTTGAGCTGATTTATTGCTCTGTCAGTGATTCCAGAGGTTAAAATGTCAACGAACCAGGCAAGCAGACCATAAACAAACATAAGGTTGTAACCCCCCCCCAAAAAAAGTCATACGCTTAAGTCTGAATCACAGTCAGAGTGGAGGTGAGGGTTGTGTTTCAGGATGAGGTGCAGGACTAATGTCATCTCTGTGTGAAATAAAACCGAGGGTGTATGCAGTAGTCCACACTAAGACAAAGGAATGAATACTCACTTCTAATTCAGCAACTAAAAGGCTTCTTTTAATACTGAAATTGTAATGTCTGTGGTTCTTTTTATTTACTACACCCTCTTTGGCTTGTTTTTTTCATTATTATGACAAGATAACTCAATGACATCTGTTTCTTATCTAATCTGAAACAGCCTGACTTCAGGCAGAACAAAACCAGCTTAATCCAGGAAGTCTGTCATTGACCCTCAATGTCTCAGCCTTTACTTCTACGCCTACATCAGACAGAACAGAACACGGATAACAAGAATGACAGGAAGAAGAAATGACAACTACACTTACATCACATCACAGAGCACCCACAACAGCTACATGCATCTCAAAGAGAAAGATAAAGTACAAGTGTTTAGAAAAGGTTTACAAACTAGTCTCGTTCTCCGTCACAGGAGCCTTGATTGGTGGATCAACCTGACTCCCTTCCTCCTTCTGCTCTCGCTCCTTCCCTCCAAGAGTCCGCCTACTCTTCCTCCTGCTCCTCATCCTCTCACAGCTGGCCTGCTCAACCTGAGCTCTCACATCTCTAGCGGACGGTGTTGATGTGGTGGTGCTTGTGGAGGTGGAGGTAAAGGTGCGGGAAGGCCGGGAACTCCTAGAGGCTCTAGATGGCTCTGACAGGGAAGTGTTCGTGGTAGTGCTCAGGCTGCAGCTCTTCTCGTCCTCAGTGGGCAGTGCTTTCCTCTCTAACTTTGTCTCAACCTCCTTGGGAATGGATGTGTCCAAGGTGTTGGCTATCCGGCAACTAACAGACCTTGTTTTACAGCTCTTTGAGACCACAGCACTATTTTTTCTTCTTGCTTCATTTCTACTGGAAGGTTTTATTGAAGTGTATTTGTGTTCAGTGCTCAATCTGCTTTTAGTTGGTTGCCCCTTACATATGTCTGTTTTAACAGTCTTATGACTAGATGCAGATTCAGTTCTAACCTGCCTCTGCTCCTGAGAACAAGAAGGGTATTTAATGGCTTTTAATACTGGGATTTTAGACTTTGGAAATCTACCCTCAAATGGGTCAACTCTTTGTCTGACTACATGCATTGTATGTTTCCTGACTGGGAATCTATAAATATTGTCTAGTGCCTTGTCTTTCATTATTAGCTGCTTTTGACTGCATAGTTTTTGGCTGGGCACTCTCAGTGGTAACCTGGATTTAAATATATGGCCCTTGACTCCTTTGGCTTCTGATTTTGTTATTGCTACATTAGGAAAAACCCTGTCCCCCATATTGCTTTCCCCTAAGTGGCTGAGGGATGCTTCTATCCTGCTGACCTCTTGCTGAGTGGGTCCTGAATAGGACAGCAAGTCAAACACAATTATGCCAGCTTGGGAACCGTCTGAAGGGGAATCTGGGATGGTGCTACTGGTATTGCTACTCTGTGTTTGCAAATGGCTAATCTGTTGTGAAGGTGCAGGGGGGTAATTGGTGCTTTGGTGACAGGTGTTTTGAATTTCCAAGGTCCAACCCAGATAATCCCTCTGTTTGGATGTATCTGAACCAGCGCTGTCATTTGAATAGTCTAGGGCAAATGATGGTCTACTACTCAAAGAGTTATCTGACATGCTTGGCATATCATAATTGTAATAACCTGCATAGTTTGGGGTTAAATAGTAAAAATTATCTACAACTGTTCCTGAGGTTCTGTTATTACAACAATCAAAGGTGCTTGATGTTTTATATTTAGAGGTGCTATTTGAAGCATCAGGGGTTTTATCAAATGATGACTTGCATCCTGTTCTAAAAGTGGAGAATTTAGGTTCTGTGTTAGAGGCAGAGTCTCTCCATGTGCTGTAACTACTAGCCACATTTGATATTTCTACAGTTGTAGTTTGAATGGAAACTTGAGGGACTGATAATGCATAAATAGTATCGAACTGATCTCTGTGTTGTGAGGAGGCATCTACCTCCGGGTCCCTGACCCTGTATCTGCCCGCTGAGTAGTAATGCTCACCAATCTGAAAAAACTGGAGCCTCTCCTCCACCATGTCCCTCTTGCTCATGTCAATCGCACCACTGCGTGTCATCTCAAACATCTTCCCTTCATGGAAGGGGAATGGGTTTTGCTCGCTCGTCGGCGTGCTATCGTCCGTTGGAGTTCGTGCCGGGGTAGTGTCTGTTGTTGTGGCCTGTGACTGGTCATCGACTGCCAGTCCAAAAGGCTTAGGCTCACCATTGCTTCCCCGTGTCCCTCCCATGTCAACAACTTCTCCTTCACCACTTTTACTGGGCCAGGGATCAAAGTCTAACCCCTTGGTGGCGACAGTCTTAAAAGTAGAGTTAAACTCTTCTTCTAACTTATAACTAAAGTAAGTGTCTGAAAATCCCTCTTTATCTGAGTGTTTTTGTTCCTGACTTTGATCTTCATCTTTACTAACACTATCAGGCTTTCCACCATTTGAAGGAATATCCTTTTTCAAAATGTCTTTTTGACATTCCTCTGGTGTCTTCTCCTCTTCAATAACCTCCAGTTTGGTCTGGGGAAAAGACCGGTCGGTGGACCTAAATGTGTCTGTTGCCCAGACGTCTCTCCGGCTGTCTGGTAGACCAAACAGACGTAATTCTGCCTGCTCACACAGGCCATCATCCTCATCCTGAAGCTCATATCCATCTAGTGAGTCTATCTCTGTAGCATCTGTGTCGTGTGAAAATTCAGCCGTTGTGGCTATTGAACAGTCTGTTATTGACTGGTCATTTCCATTTTGTTCATATTCACAGTCCTCTCCTTTGCCGTTAGAACCTTTGGAACCATTGCTGGAACCATTGGAACCATTGGTCCCACCATTTATTTCTTTGTTGTTCCCATTCTTGTCATGCTTTTTTGGTTTGGAGGTCTTATCCTTCTTCTTGTCCTCCTCCTCGGGAACTTTGAAGGTGAATTTCTTACATGGAATTGGCTGAAAGATGGACTCATCCTCATCTTCATCTTCAGCATTTGACTGACTGTCATCCGTCCCGGGTTGCACTGGGGAAGGGGGTTGTATGCGTATAATTGGCTCAGTCAGCAGATGTTTGTCATGCTCTTCCTGTAAATTCACCTCCATCATTTCTGTTTCAGTCTCTGAAGAGGCACAGGAACCTTTTCTCTCCTGGTCTGAAATTTCCGAACTCGAGTCCAAAGGAGGAGGGGGAGGGAACTCGATATATGCAATACCCTTATCTTTTGAGACTTCTTGCTGCTCCTGCCCCGTTATTTCATCATGTGGGCCACTTTCTGTGTCTTGCTGGTAGAAATTATCAGTTAATTCCTGCTGGTTATCAACAGATTTAGCTTCTTCTTTATTAGCATTAACCAGATCTGCTTGAGTAATATAGAGACTGGTTTTACTCTCTGGTGGTGCTTCTTTAAAAGAGAAAACCACCTTGCTCTGATCATCTTCCTCTGATTCTTCAGATACCTCCATGATAGGGCTTGGTTTCCCTGGCATGAATCCCATAAAGCCATCAGGAGTCTTTAATGTTAGGTCATAGCTGACCTCCTCAGAGCTGGGGGTCTCTGGTGTAATGGGGCTTTTCCCTGAGCTGTCTATGAAAGACACCTGCTCTAGTGTATCATCATCTGGGCTTATTGGGCTGAGTGCAGAGTTTGATTTCTGTTTGACAGAATACAGTGCTCCCTTCGCTTCCCTCTCTGCCTGCCTTCCCACCTGGACATAAACAGGTAACGTTTTGATGCCCTTGAAATTCTCTTTGGTTGTTACAGTAGCTGCAGGGGTTATGACTTTCTCCAGCATCTCTCTGGGACTGAGAAGGTTGTTGGAGTTGGAATCTTTGGGTGCGTTATCTAAAATTTCAAAGGTTAGATCTGTTTTTGCTGGGGCTGTCTCAAGACTTTTGGTTTTAGATAACAGAGGTATTTGTGAGGGCTTAGTTTTTGTTTGTTTCTTTGCAAGTTCATTATCTAAAGAAATGGATGCTGTCCTTACAGGAATTTGAGATTCTGTCTTTTTTCTGAGGTTTTTGTTTTGTGGTTCCTCTGAATCTTTTTTGGGCAGCTCAACTTTTGTTTCTTTGGGAGCAGCCACACTTTTTGCTGTTGGTTGGTATTTTTTAACATCACTCTCTTGAATGTTTGGTAGTGTCTGAATTTTCTGACCTTTATTGCTTTCCTTAATTTCCTGAGTAACGCTGGAACTAGTATCTCTCCCTTTAGCTGTTGCTTTATCGGTCTTAGTTTCACCAAATTGTTGAGAGACCTCTGTATAATTTTTGCTGGGCAGCTTGTCTACTTTGGAGGTTTTAGGTATTGATATCTGAGCAGGTTTATTGCCTTCTGTGTCCTTCTCAACTTCATTTTTCTGGCTTTCTTCTTCTGATGTTTCAGATACATTTGAAGTTTTCCCTCCAGAAAAAAACTGATAAACAGGAAGCTTGCTCTCCTTTAATTTCTGTATTGATGGTTTTGGTTGTACTGGAGGAGGAACTTTTGTAGGACTAGACTGATTCTGACTGTCTTTCTGAGCCACAGATTCAAATTTCATCCTCGCAGCACTGACTTTGGATGTTGATTTTACGTGGGAAGGAGAAGAGGGTTCAGACTCACTGGTCTTTGGTTGTGGTTTGGTTTTATTTTCACTGGTATAGGAGAGGACACTCTTTTGAGGGCTGCTTGGCAAGCTAGAGCTTTTCTTTTCAGCTACTGTGGAGCTTCCAAACATTTTACTTACTGAAGGCTCCCTGAGTTTGCCTTTACTCAACCCTTCCTCTCCAGCTTTAGGCTTCTGCTGTGTTTTCTCTGGGCTGCTGCAGGCTGAACTAGGCCAGGATCTAGGCTCCTTTGGCTCTTGTCTAACAGGCTTTTTCTCAGGAGACTGTAGCTCATCATTGAGTTTCTCTGTTTTGTCACGGAAAAACTGTGACACCTCACTTAGTTTTTCCTCTGCTTCCTTTACAGTCTGATCTACCCTATCTTCATAAAGCAACTTATCCCTGCTCCTGTCATGTTTGTCTTCTGTAAATCGCATCCAAACTGCATGTTTGGGGCTGCCCTGTTCTGTTGAGTAATGGAGCACTGTCACCTTGTCAAACTGAGATGTTTCATCTCTGTTCAGGAATTTACCTGATTTAGGGGACCCATCTTTTGATGACTTAGAAACAAACTCTCTTTTGGGGCTACCCTGCTGCTGATTTGTACTCTCACGGCTGCCAGTTATATCCGAAACTACAAATCGATTTTTGTCAGCGACTGTTGCTGAATCCTCTGTGTCTGAATGAGACACGTCAAGTTTCTCGGAGAGAAGCATTTTCTCTGCAAACCTATAAGACTCGCCTCGAACCTCTGAAAGCTCATCGTCACAGTATTCTACAGAGTGCTGGCTAAGTAGTTTAAGGGCTTTATATGAATCATCTGCTATTAATTGGGCTGAACTTGGGCGACTGTCTTCTTCTTGCGAAACAGGGGTATTAACCCGAGAGGTTTCCAGAAAGGAGGGCAGGGATTCTTCGGCAGTAAGCTCCTCTTCTTCCTGTACCTCATCGTATTCAGTAAGCTCCTTGATTCCACGATCACCTTTGTAGACATAGAGTTCAGGATGTTTCTTGGTTTCTCTGATAATCACCTCAGTCGGTTCGGCTGTGCTGTGACCCTTTTCGATATGAACCTCGATTATCCTTTCAACCTTGGGTTTGGATTTAATTTCTCTGTCAAGAAATCTAGGAGTCAGCTCATCACCTTTGACAGAGTCCTGGCTAGCTTTATGTTCAAAAAGGCCTGCCAGTTCTTTAGATGGGTCCCTCCCTGATTGGAATGCTTTCATGATATCTCTAACTGACATAGCCTCCTCTATCATCTCTGTGCCATCAGTCAGTTTGGGCTTGTGATAAACCATTCTAGTGGTAGTGGTAATATGAGTTTCCTCTTTAAGACACACACTTTTGTTCATCATGGCGTCATCTTCTGGCATTTTCATTTGTAGGGCATTTGTTGAAGCTTCTTCAGGCTGTATTGCAGGTAAGGCGGATGCAGCCTCCTCCATGAGTCCAGGCTCATGAAGATCATCAGGTTGCTCGTAGCTCCTAATGTGGACCACCTCAGTCCTGGTCTCAGTTACACAAGGAGGAATGGGTGAATCTGTGAATAAAGGCTTGGGTCCCGTGCTCTCAGCACTCTGAGGAGCAGAGGGTGTTTTTTCACTCCTCGTCTCAAACCCGCTGTCTGACAGTGGACTTTTGTCTTGCTCATGAGACAGGTCCTCTGGGGATTCCAGTATTGTGTCTGACCCTTGATATGACTCGGCAAGCTTGCTTAAGTCCTTCTCCGAGGGAGACCTGAGCATGCCTGAGACTGGTGGAGGCATTTTTAATTTGTGCTCTTGTATGGACATAGATGGTTTGAGGACACGCTTCTGTTTCTCTTCCCCTTCCCTTTTTACCTCATCTTCATATCTACTTTTCAGTTCTGCCATTTTCGACAGAGAGCTAGCACCAATGTCATTTGTTAAGAAATCTACGACTCTAGCTAACTCTAATTCTTTGCTTGCCATTGACTGATGTTTGAGAAAGAGTGTGTTTTCATCAAAAAGAGGATAATAATCTGGGAGGGTAGTTCTTTGTGCCTCTTCAATCTCATCTTTGGAAAATTCCTCCCATTCATCCTCTGAGGATTTCTCTTTACCTTCGGTCATGATATCTTTCTGTAATATCTCACTGACTTTGACTAAATCTTCTTTCACCTTCTCTACTAAAGTATGTGGCTCCTCATCCTCTAATTTAGTCTCTTTAGGAGTGCCAGTATGTGATGTCTGGACAGTTTTAGCTGCTGTCTGTGTGTCTGTCTGTAGGATTGCTGTCATTCTGATTAGATCTTCTTTCATGTCTGCTACGTCTCTCAGTATCTCCTGATTGGAAGCTGCAGTTGGGTGGATGATGGGCGGTGTGATAAACGGAGGGGATTTCAGCTGGGATTTTATTTTTGTTCCAGTAACACATGTTGACAAATTGGAAGAGGATGAGGATGAGGCACGAGGAGAATCAGGAAGTGCCATTTTGAGAGACCCAGGCCCTGGTTTGACAGGGGTATCATGGATAACATTGACCAGTGAATAAACAGGGACAGTTAATGTACTGGATGAAACTGCCGAGCTCTGGGGGACAGCTGCAGATCTCAGAGAACCATAAGCAGAGCTTGCTGTTGCAGATCTACGGGAGGAGGACAGTGATTTAAGTGTGCCATAGCCTGAGACTGAGTATGAGTCTATAGCTTCGTTTATGGCTGCACTGACACCAGAAGTTGCTGCCTGTGTGGTGGCCTGGATCCTTTCTTGAAGGCTGCTACTTCTCTCTGAGAGCAGACGCGAAGAAGGTGAGGATGGTGTGGAGGAGGATGATGGGTATTTCACAGGTGAGACAGATCCGTTCATCATGGAAAATTCTGAGGAAGGAATGGTTGTTTGTCCAGTTGAGGAGAAAGAAGAGATGGATGTCCTCCCTCCTCGGGATGAGAGTGTGGAATCAACAGAAGTTTTTAAAGAGGACAAACTTGAGATGCTTTTCATAGAAGGAAGGGTGGCTGCTGCTGCTGAATCTGTCCCAACTGTGGACCCAATTGCAGGTTTAAAAGGCAAATTAGAGCTGTACATGCTGTATGTTGTTTTTGGCGACGCTGGAGAATGAGGAGGAGCTGAAGACCTTTCTGATAAGGAACCATTGGGTAGTGAATGAAGGGGGGAGGTCCTTGATGTGTATGCTGAAGCCAAGTTTTTGATTGAAGCTGGATCTGTGGCAGGTTTACTTCCAGAGGTCACAAGGCTGGCAGACCCATGAAGAGGGTACTGACCCTGTTGGACAACTGTTTTAATGGGTGAAGGCACAGTCCTGTAAGACCTGATGGGAGATGAGGATGGCAGATCACTGACTGATTTAACTGGGGAAGACAGAGTAGGTGCCGGTGATGAAACTCCCATGGAGGCTTTTATCAATGTGGGGCATGCAGGTGAGGGGGTAGAGAGGGGCCAAGTAGATTTTAATGGAGAAGCAGCTGGTGAGCCTGCCGGTGAATCGGTAGAGATGAGGGAACCCCCCACTCCGGCGGGCCTTGTTTGGCCAGGGACGGTAATAGGAGCAGTCGACCATGGTGGGTAAGGTCTGGTTGGAAAGACAGGTTTGTGAGGGTAACCAGCAGGCAGTGCTCTTGTTGCTGCACTTCGCTCAACTGCTGTTTCTTCAGGTGAATTCAGAAAAATAATGATGAAGGAGGGATGGCAAAAAACAATCAAAAGAATTGCAAGATGGATTGTAAAGATAACAAAAAATTATGTTGGGAAAGGAAAAAGAGGAAAAAAATGTGAAAAAAGAGAAGACCAGAGGAGGAAGAGTTGGTCAGTGAGGCAGTTATAGTATTAAGGAGGGAACAAAAGCAGTTATATATGTGCTGGGTAAGACATTTAAGTACTGACTGAAGATGGACTTGTAGACAGAAACAGTTGTGTTCCTTTGTGATACAGGATTGGAAAATGACTCAAACAACAGCAACATAAAAAATAAACCAAACAAAGCACATAAAGCAGCAAAGTAAATTTCCAAGGACAATGGTGTAGACTGACAGCTGACAACAGAAAAATGGCAGACAAATGCACCAGGATTACCACAAAAACAACTTCTCTCTTTGGACTTCAGATATTCTAATACCAGCATATGGAGTCTGGCTCTAAATTCAGTCCGCTTTTATGAGTGCCTTTTATCTGTTTGGTCCAAAAATGACAGTTTCCTCAAAGAGAATTTTGACTGTTTGAAACAATAGAGCCAAGAGCTGCAGAAGTTTCCATTTTCCTTTTTTTTGGTAAAGCAAACTAAATATGACAAAATGTGCTTTCCAAGACTGAAGTTTTGGCCCATTTTGTCATGCAGCATCAAGTTGGTGATGAGCAAAATTGTGCAAAACTGAAAAGAACTGCCTGAAAGAGACCTCAAACGTGCATTATTGTCCCACGCAAAGGTGCCACATCATCACAAAGCCAAAAAGAGCTCTAAACTGCAAATGAAATACAAAGAAAATTTTACTTTGACTTCCCCTCCCCTAAAATGTTTTGTAACACTATGCTGGTAAGTCAGAGTAAAATTTAGCTGCATAAGAAATTAAAAAAACACAGCAGTGGAAATCAACCAAACAAACCAAGAGGAACTTCAACTCACAACGTGGGCAAGCATGGTACACAAACTTAAAACCACTCACTGACTCATGCAAAAATATGTACCATGTTGTAAACAAGCAAGTGGACAGTGCGTATTATGTGGGATGAGAAATATGCATTTGTCACATTGAGTAAGTAACATCTACCTAGATATTGATCATTCATGTAATTAAAACTGTTAGCAAACTAACTTATTCACTAAACTTGGCATTATTTAATACTCAAAGGGTTTATTAGTGAAGATGTCAAACTCACTCAGTGCAGGCTCGGCCAGATAGCTGTAGCGCTTACGTAAGGCTAGGGATGCAAAGGTATGACGTCGTTCTGGCTTTTCAGTCTGCAACAATAGCAAACAACACAAAAACCTATCAGTTTTAGGTCACCCTATAATGCAAAGTGCTGCAAAATCAGCACATTTTAGTGTAGAATTAAAGCAAACCTCCCAGTCTGCATTAGTTTGTATTCATAAATATATTTAATTGTAAAATATGGCAGCAAATCCTCCTGCACTTAAATTGTTTGTTTTTGCCAGTATCGATGCTACTACTTACTAGGACTGTCACATTAATTTAAAATAAATTAAGATACTTGTCTTATTCTTTAGCAAGTATCTCACCTTCATTATTGTCTACATGTTTTCCCGTGTGTTGTTGTACAGCTACTCTGTGTGGGATTCAATTTTACAGCAACTTGGAATGTTATGCCGTGGCCCCAGTTTCATTATAAATTCCAGAAATCCCTCTACTGAAAAAAAATTCTTCCATATGATTCTTATTTTATGAGCCTCTGGCGAGTGGAGCTGCTGTAGCTGACTGTGCTAAATAGCAAGCAGTCAGACAGAAAATAAAATTCAGCTCTATGCTTGTTATATCTGGTGCCTTGCTTGGGTGTAGCAGGTGAGTTTGTAGATTTGCTGTTGTGGTTGAGTAACAAATGCTTTGTACAATGTTAACAAATAGCAATATCTTTATTATTACAGTGTTAAAAAAACACTTCAGAACTGCTCCTCAGATTATTTAGGGTAAGGGCAGCCTTTCATGTTAGTTACCTCAATTTTGATGGCAACATAACACACATAAAATTGGCTTATTTCACCGAGAGGTTACCAGTACAGTCACCAGCATAGTTACCAGTGCACGCATTAAGTGTAGCTGGATCACAAGGCAAACTACTTCTAATGGTCTGAAGCAGACATCTACACCAACCTTTACCCTAAAGCACTAACAATTTTTTTTTTTATTTGAAAGAGCTATTGACAAATTTTCCCACGTTAAAACAAATGCTGAGATTTTGAAGAAAAAGTGACAGCCCTACTGCTTACATTAAATGTTAATAAAAATAACCTAAATAATGTGTTTAAGTTAGTCACGATAAGGCTAGAAACTCTATAATACATATGCCTGAATGTGCATATAATCCCATTTTATTGTATTGTTAACAAATGTTTTAGAAAAAGGGCCACTTGTAACACATACTGGACTGTGCAGAGGATAAGGACTGGACATAAGACATGTAGTTTTTCCCATATCTACCATGTACCATGCAAAACTGAGGAGCTAGAGGTGGCTTCAAGCAAGGAAAGCTGATACTGCCCTTGCAGAAGCGGTAAAAAAAATAAGGTTATAGATGGCAGAGCAGGGCCGCTAAAGATCTGGCGCAGAGGACAGCACATAGTAGGCAGGGTGTGGTTTACCTCATCCTCGGCATCTGACTCCATTTCCTGGTTCCCAAGATGCATTGCAGAAACAGGGGGAGTAACATAATGGAAAGCAGGGGGAAAAGAAACATCAGGGTGTGAAAAAGGAGTGATTGACAGAAACTCCAAATAAGAAGCGAAGCCACTTTAGCAACTTAAAAAGAAAACAAAAAAGAGGCCAAACAGCAAAAAATAACTAAAGAGCCAACATTGAGAAGCAAAAACAGCAAATGAGGTCAAGCCACAAACAAAGCCAGTCTGAGAATCAAAAAACTCGTAAGCACGCAAACTCTCAGCCAAAAGCAAGTCATCCAAATCAAAAGGCAAGAAGAAGCAAAATGAAACAGCCAATGACAAGGATCCACTGCAGAGATAATCAATATATAAATAGAGAGAGAAGCTTTAAACAGATAAAAGACACAGTGGCGGCAGTTTGGCCAAAGTCTTTCTCTGTCTTTCATATATCAGTGTTTAATGGGAGCTGAAACTACCCTAACCATGAATATGGTTATGGACATGACAACAAAAAATGGTGAGTTCACACTGCCTTACCTTTTTCACTGCTGGAAGTGTTATGTTCAGGTTGCACACAGCGATTTGTGGAAGACCTTTTGTGGTCTTACACTCTTTCAGGAAAGTGAGACGACCACAGGGCTCCTGACTGGGGTCTCTAACCTAAAGAAAGATAAATGCTTATTTACTCTTTACTCTTAATCTTTACTTGACTGGGTGGTGGTATAAAGATTTAAGGAAGCACATGGATGGTAACACTGTGGACTTACGTAATCATGTTTTCTTACATGCAAATCTGCAAATAAGCAGTTTTTTTAAATTTTAGTATGTATTAAGAATAATGTATTTCAGGATTTGTTGAGAACCGTGCAGCTAATTTTTATATAATATGGTTTGTAGTCCTATTTAATATTGTTTGGTTAAAATGATGCCGGTCCTAAGTAACGAAAACAAAACAAAACAAAAAGAAAAATACAAGAAGAAGAGGATCAACACAAAGTTGTTTAGCTGTATAATAGGAAAGTGGATTTGTAATTTATAAAATGTAGGGGTGGGGTGGGGAGGTCAGAGATATCTATCCACACAAATATGTTATCATATTTTAATAAATTTTAAAATGGAACTGATTTCAGTCCAAACAAGAGTTTAAGCACAATTTTAAAACTAATGGTCCAAATTATGCCTCTTAAAATGCACGTCTCACAACATTTACTGACCATGCCACTGGACACGGGAATGGTCATAATTTGCTAAATTTCTACCATGCATCCTGTGCACGACTGCAAAATTTACATTATAAAATTTATAATTTGCCTGAAAAACAGCATCAAAACAGAATTTTATTTTTCTTTTCTTTCCACTTTTTTCCACAGAAAGGGTCATATCATATAGGCTATTCAGCTGTGGACTCGATGAGTAAGAAAGACTTAGCAAACATTAAGTGTTTACGCCCTTGCCTCCAAAGTAATATGAACACCAAGTATTCATATTATGTGTATAATATGCCAAACCTTAATACAGCAGCCAACAAGGCTTTCTTATGCTAAGATGTAGCAGAATACCAGCTTTCTCATTCTACCTTTGTGTGCTGTAATCTGAGCTGTTGGTTTCTGTGTTATGGCAGCAGGTGCAGCCATGTATGCATGCTAGTGCTTGTGAGTTCCTGATGCACAAAGCTGAATTGGCCAACTTCCAGATTTATTCCATAAAATGGACCACTTTTTTATTTTCTTTATTTACTATAAGGATCCATATAAAGTGGAATAGAATTAGAGTTATATTTAATTAAGTTTTCTCAAGACTAATTTGGTGTTTTGGCTCATCTTATTTGTCTCATGTTCATCTGTGGATTCTCTTCAGGTACCAAAGTCCAAAGACATACATGTTAGGTTAATTGGTCACTCTAAATTCCCCCTAGGAATAAGTGTAAGCGTAAATGGTTGTTTGTCTCCCTGTGTTGGCCCTGTGATGGACTGGCGACCTATCCAGGGTGTACCCTGCCTCTTGCCTGCTACATGCTGGGATAGGTTCCAACTTCCTCACGACTCAACAAATCTGTACAGGAAATGAATGAATGAATATCTCCCCCAATCTTTTTGCATATGAGCAGAAAACAATCACAGCTAAATATTTTAAAGGATTTCTTAATTCTGAAAAAGATAAAAGGATATGAAGGATCGAGAAAAGGGAAGGTTTGCTGGAGGAGCTTTAGGTGATACATCCTTCATGGGAGTGTTTTTTGGCATCTGCAATGTCTCAAACGTATGGGAAATAAAAATCCTACTTTATAAAACGAATCAGAAATAAATATAGAGTGCATGTTGTCATAGAGACGTCTACTGCTCATCTCACAGCTATGATGAAGTAAAGCTGTATCATGCAACATATCTGGTTAGATGATGCAGTTGTGCCACACACCATGTTTAACTGATGTTATAAAGAAATGACTGATTTGAGGTGTCTCGATTTCATATAAGCCTTTCATTTAGCCTCAACTGTACTTGTGTCTGCCTTCTTTTGCTCAGGTTGCTACTAGGAGGCACTAAAGTGCGAGAAAAAGAGCCACAGATGTGCAAAGTGGATAATAAGATGAGGTTTATGAGTTGCTTTAGGAGCTTCAGTTCAAGTTTTCCTTTTGGCTTTGGCTCATTTTGTGTTGGGATTGTTATTCTGTTCCTCTAGTGCGACACCAATCTTATCACCTTGTGTAATAAGTTATGAAAACTTTAGTGTAAATTCTAATAACTATTTTTGTCATGTAGACTTAGAGTTGACATCCCAGCTCGAGGAGGAGGCAGAGTTATGGCGTTATAATGTTGGAGTACCTTGACACTGAAGGGCAAACGGTTCTCCTTGAAGGCGTAGAAGTTGAGAACTAACTGCTGACCAGCTTTAGTTAGAGGAGCCAGGTTTCCGTAGCAGTCCACATAGATGGGCCTGCCCTCCAAGACCTGGGATAAAACCAACAGTATTAATCAAAACACAAAAAAAAAAATAATTGCACAAGTAACTATCTAATTATTATTATTATTAGCTTAATGCTTTAAAATTAAACAGTTACTGTAATAAATCACCCATGCATACTTTAATTGTGTACCTCTATGTCTTTGCTCCTGGCCACCTCCTCAAAGTTCTCCTGCTGCTCTAGGGTTTTGTCAACCTTGTCATCCGTCATGCAGAAACACCTGAGATTGGACTCCACTGGGTCATTCATCTTGGCAAAAACCACAAACTTGGCCATGTAGGGCACGCAGATCAGCTCCCTGTAGAGCTGGGTGGCCAAGCTGACCGTCTCTGGGATCTGGTGGCAGTCTGCTAACCAAAACCTGCAAAGGAGGCAAAAAATAGTTAACTTTTAAGACACACTGATAGTTGTAATAAAGTATAAATATTGCACATGTTCTCACCTAGCAGAGACATTGGTGGTGAAGGAGACACAGTCATTGACGAAAGTAAGAGGAGTTGTGCCCGTGATGTCCTCCCACTGTGCTGGTGACGTACCACCTGTCAGACAGGAAAATTTCATGTTAAAAGAGATGATTTTTTTCCACATCTTATCTACATCATAACATCTTACGAGAGGCACATGGTATGGAAATAGATTAGAGATTATTTTTTCTTGATATACAAAGTAAAACAAGCAGAAATTAAGTTAACTTGATATATTTAAAGTAATTAAACTTTCTGCCTGAGGTAATAAGAGATCTGAGTCAGACTGCTTCTTAGCCCTACAACGTTCTTTCAATTCTTATATTTTCTTGTCAACATCCTGTAACTTGGTATAACTTAAAACCTCAACACATGCCAAACCCTAATGCTTGTTCTAAAGCAAACCTTCTCTAACCTGAATCTGTGCATATTTGTCGCCTCTCTTTTGCTCTTGCATTTGAAGGATTTTTGTAGAAAAATAGAGATGACAGAATATCAGAACTGACCTGTGATGCTACAGAGGAGGCGAAGGCAAGGAGTACTGTCCCCTTTGTAGCCATTTGTAAGCCCCTCCCCTGACAGGGGTGGGACTGGGATTGTCATGGTGATGGGCTTGTGGAATTTCCTTCTTCTGGGCTCAACGGTAACAATAGGGCTGAACGTTGCTCGGTTACCGAGGATTTTCTTGACAGTGTCATCGGGTATCGGCTGGGCCTGGAAGAGAACAATGAGAGATGCTTTACTTGTGTGTCTAGCTTAAAAATAATGGAAACAACGCTGATTTGAATCTTTCAACTCACCTGCAACCCAACCTTGATCTTCTTGGTCAACGCCCCCTCAGGGAAGGAAGCCTGAACCAATGGCACGCTGTGGCTACACAGAGTCCCGCCCTCTGGTCCCATCTGATGGGTCTCCTGTCTGATCCGAGACACCACAGCAAAGTATTGCGGGAAGTCCTTGGTGATGATGCGGCAGATCCTCTTCCTCTCCAGTTCCTCGTGACTGTCCAGTTCTACAAGTAGGGAGGGTTATAAAACAAAAATTATACACCAATCGTTTGTTGAATATTTACCATCCAAACCTTTAGAAACAGTTTAGTTTGTGGATATAACATCATCAAACCAGAATCACACACAAACATAACATCTTTGGTTATGTTAACATTTCTTGTGATAAGTTGTGTTAATGTAAAATTAGGCCCATATGAAGTAATATCTATTACTACTGATTACAATTATTACTTCTTAATACTATAAAAAAATAAAGAATGAACAAATAACACTAACAATTACTAAGCTAAAATTAAACACAGACACATCAGTCAATCTAGTAGTAATGTGTCATCAGGCTTGCTCACAAGGGTTATTTATACTTTAGCTCATTAATTTGCAATAACAGTCAGGTTAGATGATCTACTGCGTTTCTACTCTGCTGTGTTTATTGGTTTCTTTCACTGGTGAACTATCATTATTTAACAGATTAAAATGTTAGTATATTTGTTTTCATCAGTTCATGGAAAAAGACAAAACTGAAATACATTGTTTTTTATTTTCATGAGATTGGACATCACATCAGGTGAGGTATAACATCAAAGACATCACAGAGTCATGTTACCATAATGTCTAAAACAAGCGTGTCAGTTGCTCCACACTGGTATAAAGCATACCATAGACTGACAAGTTCAACCAAAATGATCACTTTTTTAGATATTTAAAGGGGCCCTATTTTACTTTTTTATACTCGATCCTGAGCCACAAGTGTAAGTAAAACCGAATAAGTTGTCTGTTTTGTTTTGATAGTGTGAGCAATGGTCAAACTAAAGGAAATAACCCACACTTACTTTACCTGATCACTACCAGCAGGTAACAGATGTAATGATGACCAGAAAGTTAGCGATCAACACTGTAGATGGAAATGCTACAAACGTAACTACCAGACTAAAAACACCTAGCTGATTAGCCATGTGAAACAATAGATGTACATGGTGTGGCCAGAAACACAGCTACAACTATAGTATAACAATGCATGAAAGTGTTAGCAAATAGCATCATTAGCTTATCTATTTCTCTGCAACAGCCGTTTTCTGCCTCTGTTGGCATTGTGATACATTTGCCACATGTACACCTATTAACAGGGACATGTACAAATATATAAGGCAAGTAAAAGATGGCAAACAACGTTATATCAGACTATAGCTGGTAAGCAGAGTGTTTACCAAACATCCTGCTGCGAGTTGCTGAGTTGTTTACTCTCGTTTTCAGGGTCTGATTCGTGCTTGAACAAGTATGGCTGCATTATTTACTGAGTATTTATATTACTTTGGTTCTGCTGGTGTTTCAATGACAAAAACAGTGCGTGCTCCCAACAACTACTGCTGGCAGTTGACCAATGAGAGGCAGCCCATCATGGAGAGGCAGGGCTCACGGTGGAAGAATCTCATTCTGCTTGTTTCTGGCAGAGGCTGATCTGAGAGGATCGATGTAAAATAAATAAAGGGGTATGTGAAAAATACTTGATTGATTTCTGCCTTTCTGGACTCACATATTAAAATAAATTAGCCTGAAATGAGCATAATAGAGCAGAGAATTTACCGAATACTTGGTCTAATATTCCGGAGCTGCAAACAAAAATACAAATTTTTTTGAAAATGTGATTTTGACGTAATTAGGTGTAGCAGAATTAAAATCTGATCAGGACAACAGTCAAATATGAGGTAATGCAAATGTGTCTGCAGAGTCATACCAGTTGGCATGACAACATAAAAAAGTTGCTTGTACTTCACCTTCATCCATCCCATTTAGGAGCTGATTGAGGCTGTCAGCCTTGCAGTCGTACAGATGCTCCTTCCAGGTTTCACCGTTTTCACTGCGCAGCAGGATCAACTCTCTCTCCTTGCCCCGCATTGAGCCAAAGTGTGGGATTTCCACGATCACAGGCCTGGTAAGTCACATGTTAGGGAAGCATGACTAAATTAATAATGTTTTAAATGAACTTTTCTTGTCTGAAATGACAAATAGCATGAAGCCAAAACCAAAAAGACCTTTACTCCCAACATTTTTCTTTAGCAGCTTCTCTGAGCAGGTGAGAGAGAAGCTGATTTATCTCTCTCAATGCCATAATCTGTTAATTTTGTGACAATTATGAGACATTAAACTGATGCTAAATTAAATTTTAAATACAAACAATGACAAATTTATGTGTATCTATAAGCACTTGTCATTGATTATGTTTACAGATAAAATGAAAAATTAATATCTGCAGTGAGTTTCTACAAACAAAAAAAAAGAAACATTTAGAGATGCTGATCTCAGCAGCGTACAGATATGAATGAACTGTGGTTCTGCTGATGATGGCGTTGCTTCACGATAACAGCTGCAGACGTGCTGAGGAGTCGAGACATTCAGAGTGAATGTAACATGAAATGCAGTGAGGGGGTGAATGGGGGAGAAAGCTGCACAGCCCTTACTTAAACAAGGCATGATCGCAACACAAGAGTCTCTGCAGAACACAACGTGGGTGTTTCTCTATCAAAGTGAGCATTCCTGATTCCTTAGACAAGCTTGGAAGGGATCAGTTGTTACCCTTTAGCCTTTATTGAGGCAGCTGGATTCTCTCAAAGATCATAAACATGACAGAATGCATATTACCAGGCTTCAAGCTTTGTTCCAGTTAATAGTGGCTTTGGACCAACTGGTGAAATATGCTGGCAGTTATGGTCAAATTATAAGTGTGACAATGGTCAATTGTGCCAACATCGGAGGTTAGGGTGAATTTTCTGATTGGTGCTTCTTATGCATCAGGTACATAGTCACACTGACCTCAGCTCTAACTCTCAAGAAGATCTTATAAATCTTTCATACATTATACTTCTTCAGACTACTGATCCTAACACAACTACACCCACTGAATGTTCACCGTCGGTTCTGCAGAGAACTGCACTTGGAACACAAAACAGAAAAATGAATAAATTTAGGGTAGAAAGTAGAGTAGAAGAGGCTATTTGGTGTCAGAAAAACAACATTCATTATTAAATAGGCCTAAAAATACCATTTTCATAGTTAGTTTTATGTTATAAGTGATGCAGAAATATGCTATTTATAAGATGATTGTGGTGTGATGGTTTGTAAAATGAATTATTTGTAGCAGAGAATCACCAAAACTGGTCATGTGTCAAAAAGAATTTAATTACCGTTGTAGGTCATTAAGGATTTTTATGTCTTTCAGGTTTTTTTTCCCTCAGTTTTTGGTCATCACGAATGAGTTTTTGTAAGAAATTTTTTATTTATTTATTTATTTTTTGAGGAACTTTAAAATTTCGATTTAAATTTCTTGTAAATGTCACGGGGAACTAAATTACTACCCTTTTGGGTCATTACACGTAAGTCAAATACCTTTTGGGTGAAAGATTTAAGTAAACAAAATTACTTTAACCCTTTAAATGCCTAAATGTCTATTTGATACATGATGTCCCTTTTTCTTTTTTACAAAAATGTAAAATTATTTATTTTCCACAAAATACATGTTGGGGGATTTTATTTATAGTTCAGTGTTAAATATGCTAAAGAACCCCAGCTACCCAACATCTAATACAAAGAAAATAACTATATTTTGTCTTTTTTTTCATAAACATAGTTGAAATTCTCACAAATTCAATGCATTATGTTCAAAGACTAATGACCAAGCTTCATCGGGGCCAACATTTCCTGCTGGTTTTAAGTTTCTGTAATCTATACACATATAATATGTGAATGTTAATATTGCATTTACTTGCAAATAAGAGATACATAATATTTTCTTTTTTAGCAAACTTCTATTATACACAAAACTATAACATCATACTTAACAAATCACACCGGTGTGATTGTTACTGTCACTGTCATAGCCATAGAAATTACTAAGTCAAAATATTAATAAGACTACTTTTATTTTGATTTGTTTTTGTTGGGTCAGATACAGGGACCTAGGCTTAGCACGAGACATATAATATACAAATACTAAAACATAGAATTTGATTCAGTCCAAAAACAAGCATATTAGGTTAATTGGTGTTTCTACATTCTCTTTGGACTAAGTGTAAGCATGAGTGGTTGTTGACTTTGTGTTGGACTGGCGACGTGTCCAAGGTTTTCCCTGCCTCTGCCTCTGAAAGCAGCTGAGCTTGCAAACAGATGGATGGATGATTTTATTGGGAATTCAGTTGACAGTTGCTGGTTTGTTTCCTACTAACAGTATTGCCAAACCAACATGATTAATGTGCATTTTATTAGCTACACAAGTACAAATGAGGTGTAAGTTTATGTGACTGCCAAGAAAAAGCAGCTGCCTTTTTTTGTGCTCCAAGCGTTGTGAGTTGAAACTTCTGAAGTATCAGTTTTTGTTTTTAAGGCAGCACATTATATGGGCAGAAACAGTTGCCATGGTAACCAAGCAACAATTACTGTGTCATGACTCTATGAGTTTAATGCTTGCTGTAACACGTCTGGTCAGTATTGAGTTGAATGCTTTTTGTATGATTTCCTAGGGTTCTGTCAGAGGTTTTCTGGAAGAAAAACTACGTAAACACACACAAAATTCTGCCATCAGGTTCACATTTCCACAACAATATTGTCATTGAGGTCATAGTTAGTAACAACACTGAAGCATTGTTGCTGCATTAAATTACATTATACACTCACTGGTCACTTTATTTAGTATACCTGTTTAATTGCTTATTAACCCAAATATCTAATCAGCCAATAACGTGGCAGTAACTCAACACTTTTAGGCATATAGACATGGTCGAGATGACTTGCTGAAGTTCAAACTGAGCATCAAAATAGGTAAGAAAGGGGATTTAAATGACTTTGAACATGACTTTGAATTGTTGTTGAGACCAGACGGGCTGGTCTGAGTATTTCACGAACTGATTTACTAGGATTTTCACACACAACTATCTCTAGGGTTTACGGAGAATGGTCCAAAAAAAGAGAAAATATCCAGTGAGCAGCAGCTGTCTGGATGAAAATGTCTTGTTGATGTCAGGGGTCAGAGGAGAATGGGCAGACTGGTTGTAGGTGATAGAAAAGCAACAGGGACTCAAATTATAACTCGTTACAACCAACTTATGCAGAACAGCATCTCTGAACACACAACACGTCCAACTTTGAAGGAGATGGGCTACAGCAGCAGAGGACCACACCGGGTGCCTCCTGTCAGCTAAGAACAGGAAACTGAGGCTACAATTCACACACACTCACAAACACTGGACAATAGAAGGTGGAAAAACTTTGTCTAGTCTGATGAGTCCACATTCAGATGGTAAGGTTAGAGTTTTGTGTAAACATGAAAAATTGTATCAACAACTGAAGCCGGTGGAGGTGTAACGGTGTGGGGGCTATTTTTTTGGCACACTTTGGGCTCTTTAGAACCAGCTGAGCATCATTCACACCAGGCTCTGATTCAAATCATAGTTTGTTTTTTTGGAAAGTCCTGGTGTGAATGTGCAACCGAGGGCTGATGTGCATCAAGGAAGCAAACTCTGGTCTACCTGGAAACGAAGGTTTTGGTACCCTTCAAGTGCTCTCTTAAACATGTCAATGAGGTAACTGGACTCCAATGGCACCCACAGTCACCAGATCTCAATCCAGTACAGCAGCTTTGGGATGTGGTGGAACGGGAAATTCTCATCATGGATGCAGACGACAAAGCTGCAGCAACTGTGTGATGCTGTCTCGTCAATATGGAGCAAGATCTCAGAGGAAGGATTCCAGGACCTCATTAAACTTATGCCATGAAGAATTCAGAATGTTCTGACAGCAAGAAGGGGATTCAACCCAGAACTAGCAATCTAAATAAGTGACCAGTGAGTAAAGTCACTACCAAGTTAAAGTTTCAACAATTTATTCTTGTAATTCACATGAAGAAAATCCTGCATATCCCATTAAAATCTGTGTGGTAAAAATAGCGACATGAACAGTTTGGCCAAAATGTATTAAAGCTCACAACTCAACTTTGCTTGTGTTAATACATCAGATGACTTTGTGCTACTTATAGTTCTTCAAATCAATTTCACAAAAAAACATTGTGGGATGACATGAGAAGCAGGATGATGCCCGGCTCGAGCAGGAAACTGTTCATGCCCAGCAAGCGCAGTCCAGTCCAAACAGCCAACCAAAACCTTCACATTTACCGAAGCCCGATGAGGGCTTCTCAAATCAAATATATGATGGAGCGGCTGAAAATTAACTGTAATGGATTTAAAGCTACATAGTGTAGTTTTAGGAAGAATTATAGCCCAATACTAAACAGGCCAAGAAAATCCTTGTAATGTTACACAGACTTAAACAGATCCACTTGATTTCTTCCCAAAACTACATGGCAACCATATTAATGCTGTATCTGTACAACTTAAAGTTAACTTGAGATGGGTAAAAGAATCCATCAGCATGAATCAGCCTTGGCCATGTTTCTTTTGGGGGGGAGGTGGGAGGTACAGGAGAAGGAAGAGGAGGAGGCGGTGAGGGGGAAGGGGAGCTATGTTTGGTTCCTACCCAACAAATCTAGTTCCTCTGGGTCCCAGCTGTAGCACGGGACTAACCAGGCTCTCGCCTTCATTAAGGGCTGGCAGCTTTCTGGGGAGATGTAGTTTACTGTGTCCACAAGATAATGAAACACACATTTATACAAAACACACACTCACAAAATCAGTAAAAGCACACACCACTGACCTCTGGTCAGTAATAAGATGATGCTTTCTTTTAGGAATTCTTAGTGACATCAGTAATGGCAACAACCCACACATGATATCAAATTTGTGGGAGGAACTAAAACTACAAAATGGAGGAAACTGGTCATAACTTCACAAATGTGAGTTTGTTCTGCTGTCTTCTGTTGTTTTGAGTTGT
The DNA here is from genome assembly GCF_017639745.1 of Melanotaenia boesemani. NCBI lineage: Eukaryota > Metazoa > Chordata > Actinopteri > Atheriniformes > Melanotaeniidae > Melanotaenia > Melanotaenia boesemani. Next base: position 6,736,072 of record NC_055702.1, read on the forward strand.
AAACAATATTTTCAGCTTTGGACTGTTAATCAGGAAGAAAACAAGCTCTTTTAATCCACTGCCCAGGTTTTACAAGTATAGATTTCATTCCTTCATCAATACATCTCAACAAAGGTGTTAAATTATTTAGACTGATGGCTTTTTTACACCATGAATAATTATTACAACTATCCGTTTGGCTGTTGGCATTTCAGCCATTTGTCCAGCCCTTACACAGGCATCTCAGCTTGCTCGTGACCCAGTTTTCAAGCTCTCGATACAACTTACACTGGTCTGAAGAGGACATGTCACCAACTCTCATCATTGTAAAAGTTTAAAAGATTTGTCTTGTATTGATTTTTAATCCTATTTGTGTGCACCTCCTAAACCTTCATCAGTACTTCCCAAATTAGCAGAGCTACTTATGAAAGTTTCATAAAAGCCACATGACAAAGGTAAAGGTAGATGCAGTGGTGTGCTCCCCCAGGGGAAGGAGTGACAGAATTTAGGGACTGATAAATGAGATTTTATAAGAGTAAATAAATTTTAGCCCCATAACAATTCATTGTAAAACATTAATTAAGCCGATGCTTAAATCTAAAGTGAATTACAGAGAGAGGAATGCATTAGGGAGCTCAGATGAAAACTGCATCCTGATCTACAGCCAGGACATGTACTTCCATAAACATGCATTTAGTGTTGTGTTAGGCTACTTTTAAATTTTAAGTGGAGGCCACACATTGCCTAAAAGAGTGGGAATGCAAAGAAAAGGAACGAAAGTTTCTGCACTTTTAAGCCAGAGTTCTGTTTTCCAATGTTTTGGGGGGGTCTAAAAGATTAAATCTGAAGATCTGAAAGTGGAGAATTATTACTTCTGGCAAGATCAGATGATAAGAGGCTGACGACAGCATGGACAGGATTCATTACAGGGACAGAGGGCATCATCTCACTTCACAGAGAAATCCTGTAAAAGAGGAGCTTTTGAAGAAGGACAAAAGTGTAACGGTGTGTGAGAGTTAGAGTCATCCAGAGGAAAAGCCGATCAAGTGTTGCAGAACTGAGGTTCAGAAAACATACAAACGTTAATTAGATGAGGAAATTCTACATGGAAATCCTTTTTCTTGAAGAAAAACGTGAGTGGAGGTCATGAAACCATAGCAACAGCTAAAACAAATATTCTGTAATAAACAATGATTGAAACAATATCTCGTTTAGGCCCTAAAGGATTCTGTTATTGTTAGTTTGCGGCCTAGTGACCTGGTTTGGGGTGAAATGTGAAGCTGTGTGTGAAAAGGCTCATTTGTTTTTTTTTATTATCAAAAAGGAAACTCTTGTCCTTTTACATTCATTGAGACATAATGACCTCAATCAATACTATTCTTTTTTTTTGTCTTTCATGTCATGGTTTGGTCATAAATCTTTAAAAGGGAGGGGTTTCCTTTACCAGGTTGTTAAAAGGTCCTGCTATCTGACTGGTGAATCACATTTTGCCCAGTGTCCCCATATATGCGACAGATATGAGCTAAAGCCAGTTAAAAAGATAAATCCCGCCTTTCTTCCCTCTGGATGGAAGGTTTTTAGTCCTAAGGTGCAGAACAAAGTGCTGACTAATGAACTGAACAACTTGTAGTTAGATTTTTAGATACAGTCACATATTTATTAACTCATTCACTGGTTTAAGTCCAGAATTTGGTCTAATTTTGGATTAAAATTTTCTAGTTATGTCATTGAGTACCTGTTTTATGCTCCACTTGCATTTCATGTTTTGTGTCATTATCTGTTGGGCTGAAAAACAAATCTACACTCAGTTGCAGATACAGTAACTTGAACCTAAACCTTAAAGGTTTAGAAATACTAGAATTTACCTTCACATTTAAAGAATGAGAACAGATTTGTCTTAAAATTGCCAATTTTGCCCATTTTACAGCCATTAGTGATGTTGCCTTTTATTCATCAATGGGACAACTTGCTTTTAAAGGTGAGCAAACGTAACAACAAACACTTCTCCTAAAAATTAAATGCAGGTTCTCCACCTCCACATGCACATCCACACAATTCTCACTTTCCAATATCAAACGCAGGTGACCGAAAATGGAAATGGTAGGAAGCAGAAAGAAGGAGATGTTGTGTCACAGAACAAAAATGCACAAAAGTAAGAAATTCAGCAAAAAACATTATCAGCGATGTCTACAAATAAAATTAGGTCTTACCCGAGGAACTGAGCCCCTGCTGGCCCGACCTCAACCAGTCTGCTCGCTAGGCCTTCTCCTTCCACCATCGGAGGAGGCGACGCCAGTTTGTGCCTCTTGACCAGTCGACAGGTGATCCGGGTGGGCGCCGTGCACTTTCTGGGCGGGATGATGATGCGCATACCGTTGTGACGACTTCCTCTCATGGAGCCGCCTCTGGCATCGACCATAAAGCTGACCAGGAACCTGACGGTGGGTAAAAAGGAAGAAAAAAGGGGGAGAAGTGGAGACAAGGTGATAGAAAATAAAGTGAAGCAGAGAGTAGAAGGATAGGAAGTAAAAACAGGAGAAGGAAGAAAAGGATTATAAGAGAAATAAATTTTGGTTCAACTTTAGTGCTGATGAAGAGAAAGGAGTTTAGTTGAGGTGAGGTCGCTTCCCATGCTGCGATCTTCAAAACTCTGACATTAAGTGTGAGCAAAAGAGAAAAGAGGTAAAAAAAAATAAAGTGAGGAGGTTTCTGTGTTGGCTGATACAGTGATTTTATGAGTGGTGCTAACGTGCAGAAAAAAATGACTTAAGGGTGGATTTTGAAGCTTTGGTTTACGAAGATTATGACCACAGGGGAGTGCAATTTCACCAGACGAGGTTTATATTTCCATTTCTAGTCAAGATTTATTTATTCATTTTTAAGTCTGTATTTGTTTTCAATCTACCTTGTGAAAACAAGAAGGAAAAAATCAATTCCTCATCTACATTGCCTGTTGATTAACTACTAGCTCGATTTTTTTTACCTAAAAAAAAAAAGAAATCATCCCTACTACTAATTACGCCCCCTCTAGTGGTTCAGAATAACATTAATAAACGTTCTGAACATTTCTAATATAATGTCATAGTTAATGGTTTTGCCAATCATATTAATATATGTTGTTGAGTTATTCATGTTTTAAATATATTATCCACAAAAAGCACCAATACAAGTAAACTTTGATCAGTTTTGATAAAAAAAGCCAACATAGGAACCTCTGATGTATTTTGTGTTTTACCCACATAAAAAGGTTGTGTTGTTCTGTCTGTAACTGATTTATATACAAGAAAAAAATGTAAATATATGTATTACTCACACACAGAGATTCACACCATGCAACATGGTACCTGAAATGTCATGTTAGTTTGTATGTTGTTACTGGACAAATAGAGATGAATTGTCTCACAGACTTAAAATACAACGTGATGCACATTTCAACCTGCAGTTGCTATGTATTAACATAAACTGTTATTAGATTTAATCCATTATTAATGACTTTTTAAATGTAGAAAAAGTTAAATTTCTTGTTGGGGGGGGATACAAAAACATTCAGTTGATTATATTAGTCCAAATCTTGCCATGTAGACTCGTTCAGATCTGTTAGAGCCTCGCAAAGATTTCCAGGAAACAAAAAATAGGAAGAAACAAATCCAAATCTGTGACAACATAGTTCATGGGTGAGCGGAGCAAACACAGATGTTATGAGTGAAGGGGAAGGTGTGATGCCACCAGAAACAAGGTGAGAAAAGAGGGCAACCAATCACAGTCAATCACCTGCTGTCGTACTGCGGGAGCGGAGAGGAAAAACTGTAGGATGGAGGACAAAGCAACGCAGGAGGGACAAGTCATCAACAGAGCTGGAAATACCACTGAGAAGACCATTACCAAGGACTCTTTCAGTCAAACCTTTGAAACTTTGGGTAAAATTAAGTTGTATGATGGTGGACGGGTGGTCTACAATCTGAATACGCTGGCAAAAAGACCTGAGGTGGCTTTTAGCTGATTTTCTTTCTGCTGCAGAAACCCAGCTAAACTTTTGTTTGGTTGATTATTTCTCCCCTTTAATAATCTCAATTGGTGTTGATTGACTACGAGCCACCTTTACAACGAGGTATAACTTCTGAAGATTGAGCTTCTAAGGAATAAGCAACAGCTAAACGTGTAGCATTTCCTCACTTTTGTAGGGAAATGTGCTATTATTTGTATCCAATTGTCTCCAGTTTTTGCGCTAAGCTAACTTAAGTAGCTGCTGACTGCAGCTTCATTTTAAGCATTTTTATCTACTTTCCCTTTTGTTTCCATTACAGCTCTGCTGACTCTGCTGCTGGAAAGTCACCTGGTTGGTAAATTTCTATCTCTAACAGCATTATCACTTAGTTTTAGCTTTTTAAGATTTGATGAAGGAAGTGTAATGTTTGCTAATGGATTAGCTTTAAACTAGGAGAAAAACAGACACTTTGACAAGGCGAATGGTTGAAGGTAGGAGCTGCTTTCTTGAAGTGAGGGAAAACGAGGGAGAAAAGTCAAGTAGGCAGACAATACAAACAAAAGGTAAGAGAGATAAACAGTGCCACCTTATCCTTTCCTCTAAAATCCAAAAGTCATAAGGTTTTCTCCATTTTTTAACTACATCCTTTTGATTCAGTGTAACACCTTCCTGTCTTTATCCATTAATCTATTAAAGCTTGCTTACCCGGAGTGTATTGGAGAGGAGACCAGGTTGACGTTATCCAGAGCGTCCGCTGTCCAGCTGTATCTTCTCAGAGAGTCGTCGCCGTCCTTTGCCATCGACAAATGCTGCAGAGGAGATGACAAGCTCACCGAAATGCATGACAGTAAAGCTGCTGTATTGTAGTGATGCATCAATTTGCTCTTAACCATGAAGGCCTGAAAGTAAATTATAATGCAATAAAGTGTCAAATCAGTTCCTTTCTATGAGGAGATTCAGCTTCTCCGAGGAAACAGGCCATCAACACAAATACAGCTTACAGGATTTATTGGCTAAATCATAAAAAGATTTCCAAACAAGGCGGACTGCAGCAGCTGTCATTCAGTAGGGAAAATGGTTTAAATAACTTAATCAAAAATTTATAAAGAAAATATTTTAAACAGAGCGTTCCAAAGAATATGATACAAATGCAAAAATTGCCGCTTTCAGGATGGAAAAGATAACTGAGACATCAAAAGAAGATGAAGGGCTACGATGTTTAAATGTTTCTCACTGTTAAACTGAACACAACGGATGGCTGATAAGCAACATGGCACCGTGTGAGGGTGAACTGAGGGAGGTGGATGATATTCTGAGAAAAAAACCCTGGAATTTACTAAATTTAAAGAATAAATTTACATTTAAAAAAAAGTATTTTATTACCTGGATTAAATGTCATTTAGCTGCATTAGCTTTTACTCACAAACACAATCAGATTTAGCAATATGGAGATAATCATAATTTTGGCCCAGAATCATCATATTATCATTATCATTGAGATTCTGAGGACATCCTGCAGCAAAATGGGCCAATGTGAGAAGAAAACACAATGCAGTCAGGAACTGCAGAGTTTCACCTCCTCACCATCTGATGATGTACCAGAAATGTGAGATTTAAATCTCTGTGAATGTCAAACTTTATTTTAATTTTCACTTTTTAATTTGAATCTTGTATATTCATAGTATTTTTCCTAAGAATATTCACCCATTCCTCTCTGGCTGTTGCATATTTTTGGGCATGAAGTGACCAAAAACAACCAACTAAATATGCAGAAATCCTGACATGCGCTGGCTGGAGAAGTGGAACGATGAATTAGCCATCTACCTTATTGTGTTGCTCTACAATGAAAGACCTTTCCTTACAGAGCATCTGGAGCAGCAGGAGAGGAGACAAGCCGTTAATCACACAAACACGTTACCCAGCATCATGTGTGTGTCACTGCTTGTTGTTATACTGAGCTTTAGAGATGCTAAGCTGAGAATGATATGACCTTGTGGATTTTTTATAGCAATGTTTTATAAGTAAATGTGGACTCTTGCGACAAACAGTATGATGCAAATGAGCGTAAGTCAAATTTTTGTTCAGGTTTACTTATTTTCTGATAGAAATAAGGAAACTTTTCTTACTGCAAACAATTTTTTTGCACCTATGATTAAATATTTTTCCAACTTTAACGTCCTCAACAAGTTTTGCTTTGTTTGCAGTGAGTGGGTCATCAGAGGAGTAGAATAGAAAAAAGCACTTGGGTTTAATCTTGGTCCTCTCTCAGTGAAACGTAACATGTCGGCACTACCACAGGTGTAAGAGGATTGGTGAACAGTCAGCCTTTTGGCTCGGCACCAAGACAGCTTGGCACATTTGGAGACGAAACCGTGCCAGTGAGGTTAATGACTGGCAGATTAGAGAAACAGTCACAGAAGCCAATAAGAGAACCACACACGCACATACACAAAAAAAAAAGCATGTGCACCTTCAAATGTCCACATCTCCACTCTGTGTACATACCGTGTCCTTGGTGGGCGCCAGCATCTCCTCTATCATCATGCTGTCCCGCGTGAACGAGCTCCGGTTCAGCGTGTTGGACCTATCAGAACTGAAGGAACGGAGGCTTGGTGTGGTTGCCGTAGCAGTCACGGATTACCAAGACAAAAGTCACAAGGATGAAGGGGAGGTGAGGAGGAGGAGGAGGAGTTGGTGAGGGAGGAGGGTAAAAGGGTGTGAAATGAAAAGAAAAAAAACAAACAAAAAACAAAACAAAAACATTAAAATGCATGCAGCTTCCAGGAACCTGACTGGATGCAACCAGTGACATAAAACCACAAAGAAACTCTCAGAAGGTGTGTGGAGGCTTTCAATTCATCAGAAGTAAACAAAAACACAACAATAAACTCAAGAAATCCAAATGCAAACTGAGTTTAAATTTTTAGTCCTGGTTGATTCTTTAAACACCTTTTAGATAATTAATGCAGACATTTTATCTGCAGCTACAGTTCCCAATAAAGCCTGAGTAACTTCTTAGGTTATTGTCTGATAAACACGTGGGGAATCTCCACCTTACTCTGTTTTCACCAATGGGCTCGTGACATGACTCTACTCCACTTCTAATGAACTCTGTACACCTGGCTTAGATTGTCTATAACTATCTGCTCGTTTGCTGTGTTCATTTGTGACTGATATTATTTTAACTCACCCTTTTGGTCTGTACAGTCTGTAACCGTGACAATGTTTGTGGTGGTGTTTTTACGATGGACTTTATGAGGCAACTAAAGAGCATTCTTGAGCAATGACGTGATGGATGTTTGCCTGCAACATCCCGGCAGTGATTACTCTAATCGGTAATTAGGGAGAAAAGCAGACATCGCACAGGAAGTCATTTTGGTAAAAACTTTGGAAAACTCTGTGAGGGATGGACTTCTAATGGTCTCCAGAGAAGACAAATAAAGAAATGGATGCAGCTTGGACACTCTTAGTTTCAGTAACAGCCAAACAACCTTAACAGAGGTGATCCAACATGTTTGCATATTCATTATACTTCGAGCATGTCTCTTTTTAATGGTGTATAATACAGCACAGTCAGGTCTGCAAGATAATAAATGAGAAACGTTTCAATATACTGTCAACTTTTTTTGCTTTTAAACTACATTTAGAAGTCTTCTAAAACTAAGATGTGACTAAATTTTTACACCTCAGGTCCCTGGAAGCTCGATGAGGGAAAAACGTCACACTGAATCAAAAATGATGCAAAGTTACAACTTTATGCAAACCCACAGAGACTCAGGCATAAACAATAACCACAAACTCAAAAGCAAACACAACAGGCTGTTTACTACAGGCAGGTGAGTGTCGTTCAACTGAAATGAAGAAATCAGACAACAGATCACACAGGTGAACCCACAGTGCACAACACAGTGTTAAAACACGTAATCACCCATCAAAATCATTCCATTCGTGTTTAAATGTGCAAAAACCTGGAAAACATAAACCCACAAAGTCATGACACTGACAGCAACTGTGGTCAGAGGGTGAAAGGGAAAGGGATGAGATGGGTGGGATAGGGGGAGAGGTACAGGGAAGCCTCGAGTCTTACCTGACTTTAGGACTAACATTAAGAAGGGACATGAGGAGAGAATAAAACATCATGAACAAACAGAGGAGTGGAAAGATGCATAGAGGAGAGAAGCCAGAGCAGGGATGCAGAATGATGCTGACTAAAACCTGGAGCATTGGTTCAGTTTATATTGAGTTAATATTCTATTAACAATCAGAGTGGAATCATCTCAGTGTGAACGTGTATCAGCTGCAGCAGGTAAACAAAGATAAAGGAGCTTTTTGTGTTTTTAGTGTAACTTCAAACTTAAACTTTAAAAATGTTTATGTTCAGAAAACATGACCTTATTTAAGGGTTCTTAAAAAAAATGACTGTATTAGATTATATTTAGAAAGCAGAGCCTTAAAGGATTTTTTTTTTCTAATATTCCATCAACTGCAAATATACCTAAAATTCAATTCTAAATGCGATGCATTTCTCAGAGATGTATTTTGTTGTGACTTATCTTACAGCTTCTACATATTTTTTCTACTTTTTCTATTTAGTTCTTTGAGTTCTCCATACTAATTTCTTTTTATATGTGCACAATTCTTATGAAAGGTGGGATATTTTTTTCCTCAATCAATGCCTATTTTCCATCACTGTCTTTTGACTGAATCAATATTGTATGTAACAGCAAAGCTTGGTAACAGCTCAGCAAATTGGGCAAAGTTAAACCACCATATTCATTTGTTGTGGTTACTTTCTTTAACCTTTGAAAACTTGAAGTTGTCCAATTGGTGGACATTGGGAACAGATGGCTGCACATTGCCTGAACTATCAGAGTTTTAAAGTTACATTTGCATCATTCCAAAGAGATATTCATGATGGAAGTGGTTGTTTCAGTTTTTTTTTCTTTTTTCATTTGTGCTATGTGCCATCTTCATTTATTCTTCACCAGTAACACATATACTGAAACTGACACATCCTAACAAATCTTACAAGTGTTTCCTTTGCTTTGACTTCAAAAGTGATTGCAGAGATTTAATAATTTAAATATGGGTTTGCAACTTTTGAGCAGAGGCCTAAAAATAGGCACAGGGCTCACTGGGTCAATCGCATTCTTTTTATTTTATATTCAAAATAAAGCTGCCCATCAGATGCATACATTTTTTAAAGATTCTGTCTGACTAACCACTGGTAAAGACTCAAATATTATTGGGAGCTTTGGAAAGATTATTAATTTGATTGTATTTATTTAGCTAAAATAAGAGTCTGGTATCATTTTCCATTGATGAAAACCTAATTTTCCTCTACTAATGGCTTATAATTTCATTCATCCAATTTAATCAAATGTCAGTGGACAAAAAGTCTAAATATTTTATTTTTGGTTCTATTACAATTTGACATTTTGTCTTTTTGTTTGAAGAGCTGAGGATTCAAATGCTAATGTTGTATTATTATATTACGTTTAGGGAGTTTATGGATTTTACTCAGTTTTGGTTGTGAAAAAATAAAGAAATGAATGCACGTTTTAGCAGAAATGGAGCAACACAAGCTGATATTTTCATCCAACTTGTGTTTGCATCTCCACCAACTCCATAAGGAAACGGTTTAGCTTCTAAATGCTCCTGTTATTTCTTGCTAAGCAGTGACACAGTACAGCCATTTCATCCATATTTACAACATAAATCCACAATACTGGTGCTTCAATATCATAACATGTCTTGTTTCCAGAGACACCTGTTTTTAGGTGATAGCAAGACAGGAAAATTTAAAAATTTCTACATGATTACTAGCATTTTACAAACTCCACCACCTCTTAATGTGACTGAGCAGGAAATGATCCCACCCAGTCTCTGTTGACGAAATCAGTTTGTAAAAGCCAGTTCTAAGCTGGGCTGATTAAAAGTGCACATCTCGCCTCACTGAGTGTGTGATGATCAAACCCAGTGCTCATGGCCATGGAAGCGGACATGTTTTTAATTTCCTGTGGCTCAGTGTCCATTTGTGTCACTCCTCAGATATTCAATAACTCCTCCCTCCTCAGCTTGTTGCACAATTGTCGATATTTAAAAAAAGAGAGTAAAGTTCAGCAGCCAGGGGGAGCAAACTATGACCTCCCACATGAGGGGAAATCTGTGTATGGCTAATACCTGCAGCTCTGTGTTTAAAGGTGATTTAATGAGGAAATTGCTTATGTGTTGTTATGTGTGTGCAACTTTATTGTCCTATAATCATAAAAAAAATAACTGTGCTTGAAAAATAATGATAACCACATTGTGTACATTAAATTAATTGAATATATTGGTAAAAACAACCTTTAAAAAGAGAGCAAAACACATCTTTAATATCCTTAAATGCTGCTGAAGAGCACAGCAGGAGAGCAGTGGCCACTTTCCTTTATTTTGGCTGCAAAAAAACAGCCTAATTTTCAAGCCTAATTCCAAACCAAACTATCTAACTGATGCTTGACAAATATGATGTTGTGTTTATGTCTTTTTAGGCTCAAACAATTAAGAAGCAAAGCAAAATATATCTGCAGATCTTTATCACAGACGTGGGAGCTTGATGATTTAGTGACCTGCTGATTCTGTTAGCAATTCCTTGACTTGACTGTAATTCACTGATTGATTTTCCCAACATTTTTTCTATTCCAGAGCATCCCAGCAACTTAATTCAGCAAAAGAATATTCTCTTTAACATATTCACTGATTCCTGTTGCATTTTTATTTAATATGTCACCTTTTGCATAAGTTTACTTCAAATGTTAGCATTCCTGAGACGCACGTCGTCGGTGATTATTTTTGGCCACAATGGCTCTGTTTGTGCAAATAACGATAACAGTCAGCTGCATGGGTGATCAAAGAATGCATTTCAGGGACAAACATGGATAAGCTTATGTTACCCAGACGATGATCACCCAGGATGCATGCTGATATAAAATGTGAAGCCACCATAATGCTAAATAACTTAATGTATTAATCATTGTGAAGTGTGATGTTAATACAGGGTCATAAACTTTTCTACTTTTGTTTGACTTTTACTGTGCTATAAATAATTAAACTATCACACTGGACTGACAGGTCTAATGTACAGAAAGTGCAGCATTTAAACACAAAAGTGTCATCGGGGTAGTGAATTCTGACAGCAGTCTTTAAATTAACTGTCAAATAAACCTGGACTTTCACCCTTCAGTCTTTACTTTTATTCATTATCATTTCATATCAATTTATACTTAATTCTGATCTTATGATCTTCTGTGTGTTGAACTGCTGGTTGACTGATTCATTGATATGTGGTTGAATTGCCCAATAAAGTTGTCTAAATCAGAATCTCCATTATTTTTTGCAGAATTTTTTCACTTTTCCAACAGCTGCAAAAGTTCTGTGTATCCCTCTGCTAAAAGCCAGCTTCCTCCAGCTTGTATGGTTTGCATGCACACGGCTACGATAAATTTTTCTATTTCAAAATTCCATATATTTCCAGACTTAAATCCATCACTTACTTGATTAATTCAGGCCAATTCTAAAAATTCGAGTACAACCATTTAGACAGGTTGCCAAATCCTAAAACACTAAACCTTGAAATGGTAGATAAGCCTAGAAAAAACATCATAGTCCATTTAAAAATAAAGAAAGGAAAAATAAATGATAAATTATTTCTTGGCTTGATAAATATATACCTTGCTGTTAAAAGCTGGTAAATGTTTTTTTTTTATCTTTTAGAAAACCAATGCTTGAATGTAGAAACAAAAATGTTCTTCCATACTATCTCTTTTTCCCACACACATCCAAACCTGGAAAATACTAAAAATTAATTCCAGACACAATATGTACAATTCACACTGCACCAGGTTACAAAAGTTGGAAGGTAAGTGGCCGGTCACAAAAAGCAAACAGTGTATTGGTCTGGTGAAGGTTTTTTTCTAAGGTTTCTATTTAACTGATGACAGTGAACATGAGCTAAGCTTCAACCCACTGTAACAACCTGCAGCCAGTCCCTGGGATCAGTGTCGACAGGACAAATCCACTCAGTTTATATTAGATATATATATATATATATATATATATATATAAATATAATGAAAGAGCTTGTCTCTAATGAAGTCTGACCAAGAATTTTCTTGCTTCTATCATTTCAGATGTGTCATTGTTTCCTTCACTGTGAATGTGAAATAAAGTGTTTGGCATGATCACCTCATATGAAATTTAGGGACAGCCACAGCAGTGCTTATGTGCTGAGAAATGTGAGCCTCACCTCTGTGACCGTGCCCCCACGCTGAAGCCCATGTAGCCCTCCTGAGGAAGTGAGTCATCCCCCAGCTCCCTCAGGTCCTGGGGGGCCAGATATTTGTCTGTGTCCCCCGTCATTGCATCGTCGCCTGGTGGATGAAAGCACACAAGAAATGAAGGCTTCAGGAACACCTATGCATAAAAGAGGGATGTGATCCCTCTGTTTCTGTTGTCATTCACACAGACACAAGCGTTTTTAGACAGACAGATCAATGAAACTTCTACCCAGAGGCTGTTTTCCAGTTTAGGTTTGGTCTAATAAACACATTTAAGCAAAAGTCAAGTTGTCACTAAAAGCTTTTTGGTCTCCAGATGACAAAAAAATGTTAACAGAAACCAGTAAAGCTCCAAACAATAAACAGTCCTGCTGTCATTTAGAAGTTTTTAAGGGTTTAACTAAGGATTTTTTTTCAACGAATGAAAATATTTTCACACAGCAAACACATCATTCAACACTGAAAAGTCATTTAAAAAATGAAAGCATACATCACGGGCGTAGCAGGAAACCAGTTAGCAGCATGTTATTCCCAGCAGAGCTAAAGCAGATCCGAAACTACAGATAAACTGTCGAACGCAGGGTCTAAAGAGTGAGGGGAGGAGAGCAAGTGCATGCAGGCGGAGAATGGAAGAGAAAGACAAGGAAGGCATTCCAGCAACCACAAAGAGAGTTGCCCCCCACTTCCACCTCTCTGTGTCCCTTCGCCCCTTGCTGCTACAGCACCCCTCCCCCTAAAAACTTTCTCCACGGACACTTTGCAGATCCCATCTGGCCACATTCCAACCCGTTCTCCAGGATTCCCCTCTCAGTTCCGCTGCAACGACAGCAAACACCCCTTCCCCACCCCTCCTCAGTGAACCCAAACTCACCTCCTGCTTTAAAGCACTTCATTCAAAGTCCAGTTTGGAGGATTTCACCCTGAACTAACTTTTCCTCGACTCGTTACCTCCCCTCAGCTCCTGTCGCTCTCTCCTGCATTAACTGTCTGTCTCTCCCTCAGAGCCCGGTGCTCACAGAAAACAGATCAGCTTTCTCCCGCCTACCAACTCCGCTCCGGGATAATCCAGAGTGTGTATATGTGCGTGTGTGTGTGTTTCTGAACAGACACCTAGAGCTCACTGCAGGACAGAAATAGTAAGTGGGTGTGTGACTCAGACAGTTGCCTAACATCTAAATGCTGCATCTCTACAAGTTGGTCGGCATGTATCCTCAGCTCCTTAACTTTCACTTTGTTTTATGAGATTTCTGCATCAATATATTTTATATCATGTCCGTCTCTTTTATGTCCTCTTTCTCTTTTCTCTTCTGCACAAAGATGACCTGCCACTCTGCTCTATTAGGCTTCTTGACTGATTTCGGCCGATATCTTTCATCATTTGCAGCAGTTATCAGATCACCCGTTTCTTCTTGTCCTCTGCTGTGCAATCCACCTGCACGCCCTCCAACAACATCAACCTCTGCACTTCAGCTTGCCCACCTCCAACATTCATATCCTGCTCTCTCCATATTTCATTTAATATATATTCAACCAATAAAGTTTCTCAGCTAGCACATGAGAGAATCCATCATCATAATGGCACAAACAGTCATTTAAAAAATCACCTCAATAACTTTTAAAGATGTACAAATCCAGCATAATATTATTAATAATAATAATAAAAAAACATAAAACCAAAGATGAACAACACATGAAATTCCATATATACTCATGTATCCAACAAAACTAAGTAAAAACTGAATTAAAGTTAAGTTGTGACTTCACAAACACATTTTAATGGCAGTCTGACGTACAACAAGCCGACTGTATGCTGGAGCAAAGTAATGGACAGATGATGCAGTTGTATCACATGTAGTATTTATTTAAATCAGTTTTTAAACAATTACTCTGATGTTGAAGACCTAATGCAACATATGCCTCTTTTCTTGTAGCTGTACTTATCTGGTCTTGCTTCTCTGTTGGGAGGGACTAAAATGAAAGAGGAGGAGTTGAGGAGATGATTTTAGGCTCCTGTATTTTTATTATTTAACATATAGCCTCTCAGTATGCATCTTGTGTTACAGAAGAAAGTGGATAAATAAGTCATTCAGCACTTCTGTCATGTTTGTAAAGTAGTTTTGTCATTTTTTTTTTGCTACTTTTAGCCTTTGTTGTTGGCATTTCAGCACTTAGTTGCATATTATGCCCCCTCTACTTTGTATTTCAGAGTAACACAAATTGGTCTTAGTCTCTATATTGATCAGTTCCTATTTGACAAATCAGCAGAGCTGACCTCTTTAAATGGCAAAGTGCTTAGTTTACAGCAGAATAGCAAAATGCCAAAGTCAGAATATGAAAACAAACAGCTAAAACAACACAGCCTCATACTGTACGCTTATCTTTTGATTCACATTTCACATCAAGGTAAACTAGTTATTTGGGAAACTTCATGTTCAACCCAGTTTACAAGAGGCTGCACAGGTTCTACGAGCCGTCCTGATTTAGCTCATGGAGTGTGTGTGTTTTTGGAGATGCTAATCAGCGCTGTTACTCCGCTGGTATGCGAGTGTGTGTGCTTGTATTCATGTGACTAGAGTTACACTTGATGTATTTTTAGATCAGAAGTTCTGTGTGAAAGTAAACATGCACATAACTGTGGACAGAAAAAAACAGCAGAGTTTAGTTGTGTCAGTTTAGCTGAAACACTTCATACTAGTTACTGGGGTTAGTTAGAGCAAGATCACTTCTGTTGTTTTATCCTTTTATTTCTTCTTTTTTACTTACAAGAGTAGCTGATGCAGACATGTCCAGCATCCATTTCTGTTTAAACACAAATAAGCACACCCCTTTATTTTAACATTAAGATTAACTTCTAATAACTTAATTATCTACATTTAATTATTTATTCATATCTCTTGCACGTTTTATTTACCAGAGATCAATGGCAGTTTCATCCAGATATTCATATGAAGAGCTAAACTATTAATCTGACCGACCTGCACTTTATATTTCTTTTACATATTATTACAGCAGAAACTGTTTGGGAACCAGGGAAATGCTGGAAACAGGAGGTAATCTCATACAAACTTTCCATGACTGCAGCAAAGTTTGATTTGTGTTGAAGAGATTGGGACTTGCTGACATTTTGAAGCAATAAAAAGCGCAGACAGCACAAAGCATGTGACGTTCTGACAAAGAAAGACGGCCATTCTTTAACTTCAATGCAGCAAAAGCTCCACAGGGCAGAATGAGCCCAGTGGAAATAAAGCTAAGTATTGATTGAGAAGTTTTACTAGTCTGTATATGGAGGACTGACACAGACAGAAAAATCATTCAAATTTTATAATTGGGAACATTTCTTTAGACAATAAATATTTTTGTTTCAGTTTCTAAATGTATTTATTTAACTTTGTGTTAAATTTTATTTATTACTGGTTTAATTATTTATTTGAGAGATGCAAATTATATAGGATTTTCTTCTTTCGTTTCTTTTTCCATTCAGGTGTTTGAAGCTTATGTTGCAGATAGTTAGAAATTAAATAAATGCTTTAAAAATATGGTCATTTAATCCAAATGTCACTTACTGATTTATTTCTTTTTTATTTACACGTCTTACATATTTATATATTTTCTTTATGATTTTTGTATTTTTTGTAATTTTACACTTATTTTCATAAACAAATAAGTGTAAAATAGGAGTAAAAGCAGGAATAAAAAATTAAATAGAAATGTTTAACTAAAGAAACAAATAGAAAATTAAACAGTGGGTGGACACAAAGTTAAATAAACAGTAGAAAATCTAAAAAATATATCAATTTATCTAACATTTAATCAATTATTTTATAAATTAATTCATTATATCATTTGCAATTTGGCATATAAATCTATTTATTGAACCATTTATTTATTCCTATGCTTATTTTTTTATATGGCAGTTGCAGTCCTCAATACAGTGTGTGTGGGATATTTTGTACAGTTGGTCAAGTTCAGCTGCTTTTTAACCAAACTGTTGACTGTAGGAGAAAAAACACAAAGTAAACACACGCTCACACACACACACACACACACACTGCAGCAGCTGTCTCAGCATTTGCTTTGGCCCCAGTGTGTGAAACTACAATGAAAGCGCCACTGACAAGCCCCAGAAGACAAAGGATCAAGTGTGTGTCCCGTCCACGCAACACACTGAAAAGAAATCTGTTACACACTCCGCAACGCCATATGCAGACAGTTGGCATGGCAACAAGACAAAATGACATACTCTATGCATTTAAACGCAGGAAAGTATGGGAGATTTTACAAAACTCAACCTGAGTGAGACAAAGGTGGAAGCAGCAGTACTAGACTGTAACACAACATGGAAAAATAACCAAAGAAAAGAGTAGAAGACCATTTTTAAGCTGTTACAGTTACTGTGTTAGATTATATTAAACTTTAACCTCATAAGATGGAAAATATTTCCCAAAGCAGAGTTGAATTTAGCATTGCTGTTCTCAGAGAAGTATATGTGGGCACCACTCAATAGAGTTTAAAAAAATTATTAAAAATTTAGATAAAAACACTGACATGCAAGATGAGTTGGACAAAAAGAAAAAAAATGTAAAGAAATAAAGAAAATACCTTCTTCCACATCAGAAAAATAGTCATCTGTGATCATTTCTGGGACATTGACTTTATGGACTGTGTATGGATGGAAAAGAGAGTTAGAGAAAAAAGAGATGACAAAAAATAAAAAAAGGAAAAATCATATTTACAACAAAATTAAAAGATGGAAATAAAATTAAAGAGATTATTGGACACTGTCATTAAATATATCACCACAAAAAATAAATGAAAATCATGCAAATTTATGATAATAATAACAATGATAATTAAATGGTGATGATGATGTAAAAATTAAGAAAATGGATTCTTGTTTATGTTTTTATTTACAAGGTTTTGTGGGTGAGATGAGGTTTTGGCAGCAGAATTGGTTTTAAAGTCAGATTTATACATTAATAAGCAAAAAACATACAGCTGTTGGGTGTGAAGAGGCCTTACCGTCATCGTCAGACATGTCCAGCACCTCGTTCATGGTCTCCGGGACATTCATCTTGTGCTTTTCTATCACGGTCTGTTGAACAGAAACATGCTCTCATTAAGCTGTTGATGGTGATTAATGTTTGCTTTTTTTCCACCTGCCCATCCCAGCCACTCATGGCCTAAAAAGAGACATGTTATAAAATATAAATATATTTATAGAACACTGTTTCCGGAAATGTTGGGACGCTGCTGTATGAAATGTAAATACAGTGTAAACAATGATGCAGATAATCTAACCGTCCAAGTTTTGTCACACTTCAAACTGTAGATTATTTACTCATTAAAACTGATTTCTTAAACTTAATGGGCTCAAAAACTTTTCTAAAAATCAGTGTCAAAGAATATCTGCTTACAGTGAAATAAATGGCATCCTGTAGGAAGCTTGCCCGTGTGAGAACGCCATTACATAAAACTGCCTTTCTGACTGTTACCAGAGTCAAAACAACGCAGCAGAAAGGCTCCCGGCATGAAAACAAACATCCAGTCGTGATGCAACAGATCAGCAAAGCACGCGCCACATTTCTGGTGTCAAGCCGGCCTTAATGCTGACCACTATATACAGATTTTAGAGCAGCTGATGCATCTGTCCACATGGGGTCTTATTCAGGGAAATCTTTGCTGATTACAGCAGCATCATGCCAAACCACATTGTGCACATTTTACAAAGAGACAGTAAAAAAAAAATAATAAAAAAAACAAAACAAAAAACAAGTCAGGATGCTAAAGCAAACTGCCTGCAATTGAGACAAGTAATCCACTAAAACAAAAAAAGATTAAACAGCAAATGAGAGCCTCGTACATAAAAGCACAACAGTGAAATACTTTAATATCAAAACTCCCATATTTGGGCTCAAACACAGAGTGTTTTTAAAATGAGAGGAAACGTGTTGATGGCATAAACTAGTAAGTATTGGGGTATGAATAAAAAAATATTTTGAGTTCACCTATTGTTGCTCTAATATTTAATATGAAATATCACTCATAAATAATTAACATTATTATTTACATTTTGCATATTGTATGATTAACTGCCAAATGGTTACCAAAAAGCTTTTTTCCCAACTCAGGGAGAGTAAATTCAGTCTAAGCAGAACATAAATGTTGAAAAAACCAGCTGTGAGAAAAAATGATAAACTACATTGTATCTCTACTAGAGAGGTTTAAATACGGAGGAGCTGCAGCGAAGCCATGAAAACATGTCCAACAACAGGTAGATTTAAACAAATGATAAAAAAAATGATAGAACAAAGAAAAATGGAACAAACAGGCTTATTGAAAACAAAGTATTTTGTGTATTATGATTTATTATTGTTGGGTATCGTTATTATTATTGTATAATATGGTTTGTCATGTACTAAATATCCTGATGAAATGCTGTTTCAATACCTAAGTTAATATGAACAAAAGGGTTAAGAATAGATACGTATAGGACTTCATCTCTTTAACCCTTTTCCAACTTTAAAGTTTTGATTTTTATGTGTTAAATGTTAAACGTTTTTTTGCTTGAAACTTTAGTGAAGTGAAGATATAAACAAAAATGGCTAAATTATTTTAAAACTGCTGTATGCTGGATCAGAATTAAAACATATTTCTTACTGTAAACATCGGTCGATGTAAACAGAGAAACTATTTGAGAATTAATGGTGATGATGTTTGGACAAATGAGAGGAGGAAAGACATTTTTAGGCTTTGCTTTCAGTGCCAAAAAAGAAAAGGTTTAGGAAAATATGCATTTCAGTGATGCAGAACAAAATCTACAATGAAATCCATAGTTTCAGAAACAAATCCTGACCTGAGTGATCAGAGTCTCTTCTGTGACCACTTTGAGTGTATCAACCACAGAAATGTAGCCAAGCCTCCTGGCGATGGACAGAGCGCTGTTCCCATTCTGTAAAAAAATAAATAAAATAAAGAAGGTGAGTGGCTGGTTTGATAAAGATCAGGTAGCAATTCAAAACCTAAGTGATGATAAATGCTGCAGATTTATTAGACTGTACTGACAACAGTGAGTTCGTTGGGCGATGCTCCGTGTTGCAGCAGCAAGTTGATGATGTGTGTGTGTCCCTGCTGTGCAGCCTGATGGAGAGGTGTGTAACCACTCTGCAGAGGAGAGATGAGGTTAGAAAACATGCACACAACCAAATACATCTAAGCTAAAAATAACTGACACAGTCAGTGACACACAGAGACTCCATGGTTACCTTGGTCTTTGCATTGACCTTTGCCTGATGTTTCAGCAGGAAGTTTACCATCTTCACGTTGCCATAGTGACAGGCCACATGGAGAGGAGTGTATCCCAGCTGATGATGCAGAAATGTCATAAGCAAATGAGACTGATTAATATGGAATTTTAGAAACAGTAAAATGGTACGTTAAGCAGGTGAAGTTGACTCTAAAGGCCTGAGAAGATACTTGACCCGTGACTCTGACACAAATCTCAATTAAAAACTCAACATTTCTTTGTGAAAAGAAATTCTCTTAAACTATGAATCTCATTCAAATAAGTTCTCCTTCATATTTTACATGATCATCATCAACCTTGCTTTTGGAGCTGATTGTAATTACAATACATTTAAGTTTAAATTAATCAAAACACTATGAAGTAACTCTTCTCCTCTTGGTTTTCTGTAAAGAGAATGTCAAGTCGGCATCTTGATGTCATGCTTTTTTGGATTTTGTGGTGCAGTACAGTACAAAAGTCTTGAGATACCCCTCAATTTATTATAAATTTTCAGGAAAACAGTACATTAATGATCCTGTCAATCTGCAGTGAATAGTTTTTTAGTCCTTTTATTTTGTCTTCTACTTGTCCAGTAATTTTAACTATTTTTGCATAGGTAATTATCTGATAAAGTAACTGTGGAGGAAGAAATCATCACCATTACCTTGGTATCAGGGTCAATAACAGCTCCCTGGTTGACTAAAACCTCAGCAACATTAACTTTATCCTCCTGGGCAGCCAGGTGGAGAGGAGTCAGACCAGACTGAGGATACAGACACACACAGGATACACTTTAGAGGGACTGAAATACATCCATTTAAAGGTGCAGCCAAGTAAAGGTCAGAAGGAATAATTATCAAAATGACAGCGTTCAGAGTGAAGACACTGTTATTTCTTTCAGTCAAATAAAGGCTGTAGTTGTCAAAATACATGTTTACAGTGCACATACACACACGTAACACACAGCATAAATATGACTTTCCTGAAATGCCCACACACCATTAGAGGCAGCTTTTATGCTTTGATGTTGTACCTTATTGCCCATGTTGACAGGAGCGTCTCGAGCCAGCAGCAGCGTCACAATGTCTACGTTTCCTTCCTGAGCAGCGAGGTGCAGAGGAGTGATTCCCTGCCGTGTTACTGCGCTGGTGGAGGCGCCGTACTCCAGCAACGTAGTGGTTATCTCCATCTGATTCTTCTTGGCTGCAATATGGAGAGGAGTGTAGCCATTCTGGAAACAGAGAAGAGTACAGCATTATAACCCTACCATAAAACAGTTTGAGATAAGACATGACATTTTTGCCAGTAGAAAATGGTGAAAAGGTAAAATCTAAGTTTGTGTTGTGGAAGAAACATATTGTATCATTGCTGTGAAGGCAAAAGTCTGATCTTTTTGGAAATATACTTTTCTTTTGTGGTTTCTTATTATAACATGGTTTAAAAGACGGATGCAATCATGAGACTGTTAGCTTCTTAACCAGTAGCCAGACCATTATCTATCTATCTATCTATCTATTCTTATATATTCTTGGGTTTTGTCAAGTTGTGCACTCGCGTGTGTGTTTAGGGGCGTTCGTAAAGGCGTGGTAACCAAACACAGCTGTAGACACTAACTCCTGAAAAAAAGAATTGCTACGTTCACATTTCCCAATCTACAGCCAGTGGTTATTGCCTCATTGTGGATTCTGAGAGAGAATAATGAAGGCTTTATAAAGGAATCAGGAAGAGTCCAAATAAGCTATTTAACTTTTAAGAAACAAGCCCAAAAACCCACAACCCGTGACTGACGAGATTTCCAAGCAACTTTACAGAAAAACAAGCCCAAAGTCTCTTAAAACAAGCAGACTTGGCAACATTGCTATTGACATGAGACAATCAGAACACTGATGTATGAAACTGCAGGATCAATGGTGACAGACATAGTCTGACAGAGGTAGTAATGACCACCTCTATCGTTAATATAATCTAATACATGAAGGCAAACTTTACAGTGGTAGTAATTGTTAGCTAACGTCTTGTCAGCAGCATACCACCTCGGTTTTCCTGGTTTTTCCTGAAATATTATTCCATGACTGCTTATTTTTCTCTTTTAGAACCCCAAAAAAGTACGTGTTAACAAGGTGAAAACCTTGATTTTGACTGGAGCTGGTAATTAAATGAATTACCTAAAATCCATTGCCTGAAACAGTGATTTATTCAATATTCTAAGGTTAAAAGTGAGATTCAGTTGCTTTCAGCAGCAGCTCTGTGTGGACAGATGCTGTTGCAGTGGAAGATATATTGAACCTTTGGAACACAGTGTGATTGCACGTGAGTGATGGAAACTAGGTCAGCCTGCTCTCACCCCAAGCCACAGTGAGGTTCTGGTGCATAAATACATAGAGGGACATTCGATTTAAACTCCCTCAACTCTTACCTTTGCTGCAGCATGTGGTGAAGCTCCCTGGTTGAGCAAAAGCAGTGCCACCTTCTGGTTATCATAATGTGCTGCCACATGCAGTGGAGTTAAACCACTCTGAACACACACAAACATGAATAGCTGTTAGATGGTGACATACAGAAGAGGGTGGTATCGATAAGGGACTCTGTGCACATGTGACTTTTACACAGGAATGAGGAAAAAACTAGTTTGTGTTTGTTTAGTAGTGCTTTATTGTGCATCACCTTCCCAGCAGCATCAGGTGGAGCGTTCTTCTGCAGCAGCAGGTTTGCCACCTCCATTTTCCCATACTTTGCTGCAACGTGCAATGGAGTGAAGCCCTTCTGTATGAACACACATTAGAATATCACAAATTTCCGAGCTGTAGTATGTTTGTTAGTCATTCCTCATGAACTTTATCCTAAACATGTCTGCCTCACAAAACCATGTGTGTTAAATTTGACTCATTTGTAGGGTTACAGTATTTCAAAACAACACAGAGAACTGATTAGTGGGTACTTAAAAATGATAAAACACAAATGCTCAGGGTGGAGAGACTGAACATATGTTTCATCAAATTCTTAAGCTATGAGGGAATGCAGATCTGTGACCATGGTTTAGACCCAAGACTGTGTTTTTTTTTTTTTTTTGTAAGTGTATTGTATGTCATTATGCATTTGTGCAAACAGAGAGGAGACTATTAGTTATGGGATTTTAAAGTGGCCTCCTGGTTAAACAATGTGAATCCCTGCTGATGGAGGTGGGGGTGCAACAGAATATAAATGATTCTTTGTTAAACTGGAGGGCTGCAGCTTGATTGTATTCAGTCAAACTTTGCTGTTAGGACTTGTATGAGGTGCAGGGATCACCGAGATCTTTAACTGTCTCATACTGTACAATGCAATTTAAAATTGTTAATCCATTCATAGAATGAAATAAAGAAGAAAAGAATGAATGAACGAACCATTTGGTCTAGAATTATTGATCTTTATATGATATTTCAGATAGCACATGACAACACGTTCTCAGGATATTACTAATGCAGTTCATTACAACTTAATAGTATATCTAACATAATATGGCACCGTGAGTTTCCTATCATGAATTGTATGTAAACTCAGCCACAAAAGATTAAAAAGTATCCAAACAATCCAAAATGTTCATCCCTGAATGACTGTAAGCATATATATATATTTATATATATATATATCATGTCTTTACCCCTTTCCATGCCAGAAAAATTGATTTGAAATGACAATCAATGGTATATGCAATGGAACTTGATAGCTGATCAAGAATGACACGGGGGAAGTGTTTGATTGTGGTTTATTTCTGCAAATCTAGAACTCCAAACAATCCTTTTTCCCTAATAGTAGACCTCAGGGTTAGGGTTATTGGGTTTGAACGCATGATTCAAATGTCCATTCATTTTTTTTTTCTTTTTTTCTAAAACATAAGCCTTTGTTTATTTTGTATATTTGACCTGAATATGTGTTAAATGTGTTCTGTATATAGTATTTTTGAATCATATAATTTAATTTCACTAATTTCTCAATAATGCTGCAGTTATGCTCTAATTCCATACCCATCCTGTATATTTTGTAATTTTGTGTTAAAGTGTAGAGACTTTATTTTGTTTTAAAATTTTTATTTTATATTTATTGCATGCTTAAACTTATAACTTATATTGTTTTTATGTCTGCACCAAGTACCGCAGCATTTTCCTAATGATGTGAACCTGTTCACTCATATGGCAATAAAAAAACCTTTCTGATTCTGATTCTGATTCTGGTTACGCTGTAATTTCCCAGTCTGGGATCAATAAAGTCCGTCTTATTCTAAAATCAAATCCTATTCAACAAACAAACTATTCTAATTAGATCAGGTGACAGAATTATGTCTAACCCTGTAAGTTCAAATTTGATAAAGGCACAAAAACTATGTTTTATTCAGGTTTCACTATAGTTATGTTCAATTGGTTGTCTATTAAAGCCTGCTGACAGAACAGTGGAGCTTTTACAGACTCATGTGAAGCAAGCTTTTCTGAAAACAGCCGTCGGCTACATCATGATGAAACAACAGTTTGTGGGAATCATTTAAACAAATAATTTTAAAGTTAAAAGTGTAAAAAAAATGCAAATTTAGCTGTTAGGAACAACAAAAAAAGCAACAATTGGTGCTACCAATTACCTGACATGTCATTTTTAGGAACTTTACACAAAATGTTGAAAACTAGTCATAAAACGCCTCACTGCAGTTTGAACTGATGTCTTAAAATGAAAAACACTCCAACAAAAACTAAGCCAAACAAGGACAAACAGCTCCTCCAGCTACTCTGTTTTCAGTCATACTTTGCCCAGAGTCTATGATCCAACTCTTCCATGGCAGGCAGTCAGCTGTGACCGGTATTTCCCATCATTTGACTGCAACTAATGTTTCATCAACATCCCTGGAGCGTTCAAACTGTACTTTAAATTATTCCCGTTCAGGGTAGATAAATGAGACAAAGCAGCAAAGCAGGCCAAATGCACCAATGTTTCTGAGTGCTGATTCTAAACCAGCTTATTGGCATGAGCATATCCATTTATTTATGTGCAAATTACCAAGGACAATGGTCCTCTGGTTTGTGTGTATCTGTTTGTTTAACAGCTGAAAATCTCAAACAAATATCTGCCAACACATGCTGTTTACCTTTGTAGTAATGCCCAGACTAGCTCCATGGTCCAGCAGTGCTGCAGCTAGATCTCTGTGCCCTTCCCTGGCAGCCAGGTGTAAAGGTGTGTATCCAGAGTTGGTGGTGGCATCTGGGTATGCTCCATTGGCTAGCAGCTGTTGCACAATATCTTGCTTACCGAGTCGACTGGAGATATGCAGCGGAGTCTGGTCATCCTGGTAAATTTGTTGATGCAAAGTAAACAAAAAGAAAACAAATTACTGACACTTCATAATCTCTCAAGCTGGTATGATTAATCAATCATTTCAGACCAACCAGAGCAAACTGGATCTGGTGGGAGGGGGCCTTTATGTGAGACAGTAGCTAAAACATATGCATGCCATGTGAAAAACATTTTAAATATTTAAAAAATATATTATTAGACTCCCAAAATTAATAATGACCCCGTATAATATGGTCTTTTTAAAGAGCAGAGTGATTCTGTATTGTACTTAGACATGTGCAAAGAACAGCCACATGCAGAAGACTTATAAACACACACCTACCTGAGCATCTGGTGACTCACAAACACACACACTGAAATTATTGCCACTGACAGTAATAATCTACCTTGGCCCTGGCATCAACTCGTGCTCCGTTCTGTATCAGATATCGGACCACGTCGGACTGTCCGGCCCTTGCTGCCATGTGGAGCGCTGTCTCGCCCCTCTGAAAAACACACACACACATAAAAAATATGGACTGATAGATAATTAAAGATTTCTGTTTGTATTAAAACATACTGTGTTAAAACATAGGATAAAGAAAAAAGGAGACAGAGGGACCTCCTTCACTTCCCACACCCAACTCACAATACTAATGTCCTGTAATTTTCTGTTTCTACGGTAACCTGGCCACAGACACAGCGTGGGTGACCAAATACTTGACTATGCAGAGCTCTTTTCCCCTGGTTTCTTCCTCTGGTTCCCTTCTTTGCTGGGTTCTGTTTACTCTCTTTCCCCAGTTGTCCCTCTTGTGTTTGACTCTCATTCAGTGTGAATCCCAAGTTAACATAGATGGTTGGGAGAGTTTTTACCTCTACAATATGACATTAAGAGATCCTGTCAGTACATACATGTGGCATTTATTAATGTGATCTCATCTTACAGGGATTTTCTCTGCTCTCAGCACAAATTACAGCAATTTTGGAGATTATGGAGGAATTGCTTCAGGACATTTATTTTTTGGATCATCTAAAAGAAGCAGAGACCAACTATGAACACAATATAGACATGTCCTTACTGTTTTCTGGCCAAAAAGTGGTTTATTGACCCTTTCAGGAGTTGTAATGACACAATAGCTGATTTATTAACCTCTTTTGATAAAATTCAGGCTTCAGCAGGTTTTTGTGAATGGACACATGTCTCGTATTTTCACTACAAACAACTTTCTCCTAAAGGATGTGTTCTTTCACCTTTGCATTTATTAATGGACACAGACAGCCGGAGGACATCTGAAGAAGGCAGATAGCTTTTAGGATGACTTGCTCTCTTCTCCAAGCTTCACATAAAGAACGGGACTTTGCTTTCCTGACCTTAAAATAGTGCAATGATAACTTCCTTGATCTTAAAGTAACAAAACCTAAAGAATTAATTATTTACTTTAGGAAGAAAATTGGTTAACAAAAACCCAGTATCATACATGGTGAAGTATCTAGGAACAGTGTTAAACTCCCAACTTGAATTTGATATAAACACAGTCGATTACCAAATGAGGACATTGAAGATTTCTCTTAAAGCAGAAGCTGAAGACTTTTGGTGTTTCTAGAAATATCTTATGCAAACATTCCCCATGATATGCTTCTTTAATGGTTTTTCTGTGAACGGTAAAATTAGTCTAAATGACCAAATCTTATCCGACTCTCTGTACAAGGCCCTATGAGGCAACGTGCACTGATAGATGCTAATCTGTTGTCAGCAACATTGTTGTGGTTAACTGTGTGAACTGTCAAACTGAATACCTGTTTGGAATAAACTAATTTGTATGTTGAACAACCAGATCAATATCCATGCAGTATTTTCAGGTCCCTGCTCTTTTGCTGCTAAATGCTTAGCAGCTAGCTGCTGCCTGTTTCTGTCAGCTGTTTGATGATGTGCGAGGGTTTTTACAGTTCTTCCTCTGAATATGACCTGAAGCTTTACAAGTTCCATGAAGCCTTATAAACTATTTTTGCTTTGCTTTTAGAATAAGTAAAAAGCCATTAAAGGATTATAATATAAAGAAAATAATAAAAATACTAATTTATACTTTCATATCAACATTATAATGCCCGTTAATATCAATGCAACAGTATGTAAACAGCATTTTCAATGTATCAGCTTGTTGAAGTAAACGCATTTTAACTCAATTATAAGCCATTAACTACTTTCCTCTTCTGTGAAATATTATGTACTTTTAATTATTTGGGTTTAAATAATTAATGTGAAACAATGTGAGAAGTTTGGAAGAGAATCAACCCTTGGATTTTTAGCAAGAATTGTTAATATTTTAAAAGCATTTAAAACAGAAGTCCACACCAGAAACTTCACAAACTAAAAAAAAGGCAGTTTGGTGTTTATTGATTTCACAAACTTATGTTAATCATCAAGCAATTCAAAATTGCTCTAAGATAAGTGGAAAGGACAAAAAAAAAAAAAACAGTGTTGCTGTCAGACGACAGAGGAAGGACAATCACAGTTTTGTTTAAGCAACAAGATTCTTGTATTTTTGTATGAATTTCAGTAAAATGTATTTTGCCTTTTTAAATGGTAACCCTCTGTAAGAACCACTAACCTTAGAGGGACGAATGATATGAGACAGTTACAAAAAGAAAGCAAAATATTGAACTTTCTGAACTCACCACATTGCTTGTATTGGGTGAAGCCCCGTGGTTGATCAGCTGATGGACAATGTTTTCATGTCCCATAAATGCTGCGACGTGGATCGGGGTCAGACCAGACTGGGTGGTGAGACACAAAGAAGAGAAAAGATGATATGAAAGTAAAATAATTGCTGTCTTCCCCGGTTGTTTAAATGCCACATACACAAAACTAGATACAGACTCTATTTTATGATATAAAGTTTCTAATGAAGACTTTACATTTTTTTCTAGTCAACAAACCACATAAAAGAATAAAAACTCTGCAATGAACTGACCCAGATTGGGACAAACAGAGTCCACTTTGGGTCAGCTCATTGCAGAGTTTTTATGTCCTTTTCTTTGTGCTACTTGGCTGTGCACAAAGTATTCAGATAAACATCCATTTCAATGTTTTAAATATTTACTTTTAAAATTAAGTATTGTTATTAAGTGCTACTAAATCTGAAGTGTTGTAAAACTCCTGTTACTGTCACCATTACAAATCATTGACAAATTGTCAATCATATCAATGTTAGCTCTTTTTCAGTTCTACAGAAACAACTACGTGTTATTGCATCATTGAGAAAAGGTGGGTTGTGGAGGCTGGGTTTGTCTCGCTTAAAGAAAGCATTTGACACTGTTAACCATAACGTTATTATGCATAAATTATTAAATTTAGAATTTATTCACTTGATCACATCCTTCCTTGGTTCAATTAATAGCGGAATTTGATAATTATAAATCTGCTCTTTTGCATCCATCTTTTGGTGTCCCACAGGGCTCAATACTGGGCCCGATTCTGTTTTAGGTTCTAGTTAATGATTTACCTTTATTTATGCAGGTACTAATTTAACTGAGTAAAACCACAGAAGAAGTAGGAAACATACTAAGATCTGCTCTGGTAAAGACTACAAGGTGGCACAACACATTTTGGTTGAGATGCAAATGTTTTCCAAAACAGTTCAATTTCTTCGAAAAAAGCCAAAGTGTAGATAAGGACTATCTAGAGCACTGATACTCAATTCGGTCCTACGAGGGCCGCAATCCAGCAGCTTTTCCATGTATCCCTGCACCAACACACCTTAACATTTTCTACATTGTTATTTTTTTCTTCTTTTTTTAATAGTCAACTTTCCAATAAATATACATAGGTTGGTTAGAAATATCTCTTTAAGCATAAAACTGGTGTATAATCTGTAAGATCATACATTGTTTAGGTTATCATTCTCTGTTTGGGTTTGTCAATTTTAGGGTAATGCTGACAAGAAAAACAAACAAAAAAAAACAAAAAAAAAAACAAAAAAAAACAGCAGGAGTGGCCAGAGGAGACCGTAATTTCACAGAGAGGACATTATTTAGTGGAATTCTGTATCACCACTAGCTGGGCAGTTCTCAGCTTATAATTTATTGAAACTCATTAGTGATGAACAATGATGTAATTATCTGTAAGTAAAGTTCAATAAGTTTAATTGTTTCATTTAAGCATTAATATTTGATATGTATATATGTAGATTTTGTTTTGTTGTTAATATGGTGCCATTCTAGGAAATAGTATACGGTATGGTTCCAAATATGTCCAGCTCTTTGGCACTTAACACACACTATCACACACACCTACCTCTGTGACAGCCTGTATGGACGCCCCATGCTTCAGAAGTAGCTCCATCACTTTGACTCTATTTTTCTTACAGGCAATATGCAGCGGTGTGAAACCATTCTAAGACACAAAAAAACAAATATAAAGACATTAAAAAAGTTTGAAAATAGTCCAAAACGTCTTTGTGTGTGGTTTTGTAGGTCCTGCAGAACTGCTAAAGGACAAGGAAAACCGGATGGAAAATACAGTACAAAGAGGGAACTTTTTTTCTTCCTCCCTCCTCTTTCTCTCTCTTTCACTCTTTCTTTTTAAAGCCGCTGCATAAAAAAACCAGACAAACGTGTGGAAATAATTGAGTCCGCTGTACGCTATAAAAAATAAAAAAACTACCCTACACTGAAATAGATCCTTTCCCCTACAACTCACTTCTCTCTTGCCAACTTGTACACCCCCTCCATCCATCATCCCCCCCCCTCTTACTCTCCTGACTTTGTCCTATGACTTCATTTTCCTCTCCATGTCCTTTTTTTCTCTCCTCGTTCTCTCTAGCTATAAAGTCTCAGAGCTTTAACCACACCCAGACTTTTTCCATTACATGGCTGAGTTGCTTGTCTTATGTCAAGATGATGGCAGGGAAATAAAGTCTTTTCTCTGTTTTGTTCATTTACTTCCATCATGTTCTTTGTCCTGTTTGTTCTCAACAATTCTCTTTTTCTGAAATCTCACAAAGTGATTTAAATAATATTTTGTGTTCTTTAAATGTTTCTCATGCCTGTGATGTAAATAACTTAAACATGACTTTTCTGAAAACTCATGCCAGTACTCTCATACCACTTTTTCACCATGTAGTAAACTTGTGTATTAGGCAATCAGTGTTTCCTGCCATGTGGAAAACAGCCCAGATCACCCCCATTTTTAAGTCTGATGATCCCACAAATGTTTCCAACTATCGTCCAATTGCAATTCTCCCAACTGTCTCTAAGTTACTTGAAAAAACATTGTATAATCAATTACTCAATTACCTTGAACATAATAATCTGCTTAGTGACTGCCAACATGGCTTTCGACCCTCGCGGTCGACCGTGTCGGCTTTGCTTCTTTTTACAGAACAGATACGTGAGTCTCTAAACAAAGGTCATGTTACTGGAGTTATATACATAGATTTTCGAAAAGCTTTCGATACAGTTAATCATCAAATTTTGTTAAATAAACTTCTTTCTTTTCATTTGTCCTCCTCTGCAATAAACATGTTTACATCATATTTAAGTGACAGATCTCAGACTGTAAAAATTGGCTCAGTAACATCACAGCCACTAGGGTGTTCTATGGGTGTTCCACAGGGCAGCATTTTAGGTCCTTTACTGTTCCTTTTGTACATTAATGATCTTCCTCATGTGCTTAGTTCTTCCAATTCTCTGTTATATGCTGATGATACTGTTATTTTTCTGTCTGGCCCAAACACTGACACAATCAATCACAAACTTAACACAGATATGCAGCATGTGCATGACTGGCTGCAAGATAATCATTTAACATTTAATGTTAAGAAAACAGAATGCATGTACTTTTACTCATCTAGGAGACAGTTATCCATATCCAATCCAATCACCTTCTGCAACCACAAGCTCTCAGTTGTTTCCACATACAAGTATTTGGGAGTCTCTCTTGACTCACATCTCACTTACTGTGAGCATGTTCAAACCCTAACCAGAAAGTTAAATCAAAAGTTATATGTTTATAGTAAAATTAGACCACATTTGACTCACTCTGTCTCTAAAACATATCTCCATGCAATCATTATGTCTACTCTGTCGTATTGTCTGCCTGTTTGGTCACTTACAACAAATGAAATCCTTGAACCAGTAGCACGACTCTATAACAGAGCTCACAAGATCCATAACAGGCTTCCAGGCTGGACTCACCATTGCTCTGCACTATCGTTGTCTAATGCTTTGACATTTCAGAACTATACAATTAGCCATGGGATTAAATTGTATTATCAAATCTTGAATGGACACATCTCAACAGCACTTACTGCGTTGGTACCAAAACTCAGCTCAAGGTCCGAACGCTCGACTAGATCGGTTACAAATGGACTTTTGCCTTTACCGGCCTTTAGGAACTGCTATGGTCAGAGAGCTTTCTTTTATGTGCTCACTAAAGCCTGGAACGAGATCCCACTGCACATCAGGACGATAACATCACAAAGACTATTTAAAAGAATATTTGCTCGCCATCTAATGGACAGGTACCGCTGCGACCACTGAGGTGGCTCCATAGCCTCCCCTAAAGCTGCTCCTCTTGGTTTGTGTTTGTATGATTGTACTGTCTTGTCTTGGAATTTGTGATGTGTGTTTGGTTTGTATGTTCTGCAGAGCAGGAACCTGCTGAAAAACAGTTTTTAAACTGAGTCAGGCCCGATTGTTTTAATCTTTTCCTGTTTAATAAATAAAAATAAAAATGAAATGAAAAATGTTTTGTTTTTTTTGTCTTTTTACCTTCATTTAACTTCTTAACTTTCAAAAGTTCATTAAGAAGTTAAGGAGAAAAGAGGGGAGGGAAAAACATTTGTTAATGGGTCAATTCTCATGAATAGAGTTTTAGTCCACTATGCACCACCTGAACACAAAAGTCACAAACAAACAGCTCCCCCCCAATGAGACCTAGAAACCTACTTGCACTTTTTATCTATTTTATTTTTTTTAATGTTTTAGCCTGGCAAATAGTCCATCTACTACTTTATCCTTACCAGTGCCTTCGCATTAGGATTGGCTTTCTTATCCACAATGACCTTTGCCACTTTGTAGTGTCCGCAGTGGGCGGCCACATGTAGCGCCGTCAGGTAGTCGTTGGTAACATCATCTACGGGTACCTCATGGTGCAGAAGTAACTGGACACAGTTGAGGTGGTCACCTTGCGTCGCCATATGAAGAGGAGACAGACCATTCTGGAAGGGATGTTCTCAAGTTAATATGGCTGCTATTTGCTTCTTTTTCTTCTTAGTATCATTTCGAGCACACTGGTGAAAAAATGAAGCTGTACCTTAGTCTTTGACAGTATTGGCGCTCCTCTGTCCAACAGCATCTCCACTACCTGCTCATGGCCACTCCTGGCCCCACAGTGGAGAGGAGTCAGACCATCCTGTGAAAACAACCACCCGGTTTTCAGAGTTGGACTCCAAGCAATGAGACTTCATTTACACCCAGTTGTGAGAGAATTTGTTGTACAAGTATGTGTACAGATACAGAAAAAACATTGAAGGGCAGGTAAAATTAAAACTAAGCTGGTTTTCATGCTTGCAGATGAGATATTGAATGTGTTTTTTAAGTATGATGGCAACACACTAGGGTTTTTTCTTTATATTTTTGAAAGATTTTAGCTTATTGGAGCATGGATGGACTTGTTTAACTGATCCCTGCTTGTTTTAGTCCTGCAATGCATAGAATTTAACCTTACTTACATTTTTATTCAAATGAAACCTTTACTTTCTGAGTTTTGTTTTACTGTCCACATTATGTTGCTGCCCATGAGAAAGGTGGTTGCTTATGACAATGCAGCAAAACATCAGCATCATTCAAATAAAAAGGAAATTTGTTCTTTGTTTTTGCGTCCTTCATCATCTCTTTGATATTTTTTTTTAGATTTCTAGGTCAAATATACCTTTGTCCGTGCATCTATCTTGGCGCCTCTCTCCAGCAGCAGTCGCACCATGTTACTATTGCCACGTTTAGATGCTACGTGCAGTGGTGTAATGTCATTCTGTAGAGAAAGAAAAATAACACTGTCACTCAGTTGCAGAGACAAAAAAAAAAAAAAAACAGAAGCACCCTGTAAAAAATTTTAAAAATTAGTCAGACATAGTTTCAGTTTAATTTCACAAAATAGCTCTGAAGACATACGGAATTTTAATAACTTTTCACTTTTAAGAACACTGCTTTTACTGGAGACCAGTGGGTTCTGCTTGACAGTGCTGAAGAAGAAAACAGCTAAACATCCCCCTCTAGAGGAATCACTTGTTGGTAATACACACGTGGACAAAATTGTTGGTACCCTTCGGTTAATGAAAGAAAAACTCACAGTGGTCACAGAAATAACTTGAATCTGACAAAAGTAATAATAAATAAAAATTCTATAAAATTTAACCAATGAAAGTCAGACATTGCTTTTCAACCATGCTTGGACAGAATTATTAAAAAAATAAACTCATGAAACAGGCCTGGATAAAAATGATGGTACCCCTAGAAAAGTATGAAAATAATGTGACCAAAGCGCATGTTAATCCAAGGTGTGTCCACTGATTAGCATCACAGGTGTCTACAATCTTGTAATCAGTCAGTAGGCCTAGATATAGGGCTACAGCTAGTCACTGTGCTGTTTGGTGACATGGTGTGTACCAGAGGAAGCAAAGGAAAGAGTTGTCCTAGGAGATTAGAAAGAAAATTATGGACAGGCATGTTAAAGGTAAAGGCTATAAGACCATCTCCAAGCAGCTTGATGTTCCTGTGACTACAGTTGCACATATTCAGAAATTTAAGATCCAAGCGACCGTAGCCAACCTCCCTGGACGTCGCCGCAGGAGGAAAATTAATGACAAATCAAAGAGACGGATAATACGAATGGTAACAAAAGAGCCCAGAAAAACTTCTAAAGAGATTAAAGGTGAACTTCAAGCTCAAGAAACATCAGTGTCAGATGGCACCATCCGTCATTGTTTGAGCCAAAGTGGACTTAATGGGAGACAACCAAGGAGGACACCATTGTTGAAAACAAATGATAAAAAAGCCAAACTACATGTTGACAAGCCACAAAGCTTCTGGGAGAATGTCCAATGGACAGATGAGACAAAAATGGAACTTTTTGCCAAGATACATCAGCTCTATGTTTACAGACAAAAAAATGAAGCATATGAAGAAAAGAACACCGTCCCTACTGTGAAGCATGGAGGAGGCTCTGTTATGTTCTGGGGCTGCTTTGCTGCATCTGGCACAGGGTGTCTTGAATCTGTGCAGGTACAATGAAATCTCAAGACTATCAAGGGATTCTAGAGAGAAATGTGCTGGCCAGTGTCAGAAAGCTTGGTCTCAGTCGCAGGTCATGGGTCTTGCAACATGACAATGACCCAAAACACAGCTAAAAACACCCAAGAATGGCTAAAAGGAAAACACAGGACTATTCTAAAGTGGCCTTCTATGAGCCCTGACCTAAATCCTATTGAGCATCTTTGGGAGGAGCTGAAACATGCCGTCTGGAAAAGGCCCCCTTCAAACCTGAGACAACTGGAGCAGGTTGCTTATGAGGAGTGGGCCAAAATACCTGCTGAGAGGTGCCGAAGTCTGATTGACAGTTACAGGAATTGTTTGATTGCAGTGATTGCCTCAAAAGGTTGTGCAACAAAATATTAAGTTAAGGGTACCATCATTTTTGTCCAGGCCTGTTTCATGAGTTTATTTTTTTTTTAAATTATTCTGTTGAAGCATGGTCGAAAAGCAGTGTCTGACTTTCATTGGTTAAATTTCATAGAATTTTTATTACTTTTATCAGATTCAAGTTATTTCTGTGACCACTGAGTTTTTCTTTCATTAACTGAAGGGTACCAACAATTTTGTCCACGTGTGTAGTTCCTTTGTGGGCTTTTTTTTTATTTTTTTTATTTTATTTTATATCAAAGGTTCCAAAATGTACCAAAATCTCTATCAACCGATCTGTTGGTATTGGGTATTGCTCAGCAGTTAAAATGAAAAATATGCAAGTATGACTCCAATGTACTTTGTTCCCACCAAAAATATTATAACATGGTTGTTTATAAAACTCATGGAAACATCACAATTGAAGAATGTGCTTATACCTTTTTGCTTTTTTAGGTCACAACTTTTGCTGGGAACTTCAACCCTCCATAAGACAATTTTCAGTGAATATAAAACAAAGTGAAACAATATTAGAATAGAATAGAAAATACTTTATTAATCCCTTTGGAGAGTCCTCAGGGAAATTTGGGTACCAGCAGCAATACAACACCAACAGTAAAGCAGGATAAGCACTAAGATACAATATATACAGGTATAAAGTAAAATAGAGGCAATAAGGTGCAAGAAAAGTATAAATAGAATGCAATTTAAAAAAAAAAAAAAGATAAGTTAAATAAAATAATATAAACAAGCATTGCACACAGTAGAGGTGGTACAGATTCCCAGTTATTCCCAGTTATCCCAGTTATCCGGGTATTCACTGATAGGGGAGAACATTTGTGGTATAAAATACATATGTTACAAGATTGTTGATCGCTAATGCTTTCTTAATTGTTCTTAGTTAAGAAATGAAGCTTTACAAAAAAAATAATTAAAATAAAAAATGGATATCAGACTTTGGCCATAAGATCATGTTTAATTCATTCCATATTATAATACAACACAAACAATACACATCATAGCTAGACTAGCCTTATTCTAGTTTCCTAACAGCAATAAATAAATACAATGCTAAGTACTTCAAAATTTGAACATAATACAGCAAAAGAACACTTAAGTTGTGAAAAAGTTCCAGCATGTTTTCCCAATGCTTATGAGGAGTCATGAGCATTGGCTACAGAACTAGTAGACCACAAGCACGTGTATGTTTCTACCAGCAGTGACCAGAACAGGTGCAGAATCATACGCTAGATTCTTCTTATTGTCCCATCCTCCAATACGAAAATATGCCCGAGTACTTCCTGTAGCATACACTTCTAGAGCCTTGTGTGTGTGTCTTATTTCATCACTTCTAAAAAAAAGTACCTACCCTGGCCTTGAAGTCCACAGCTGCTCCTCTGTTCAGCAGGAGAGTTGCTACGTTGATGTTGCCATAGTGAGCTGCGATATGGAGAGGAGTGAAACCACTCTGAAAGGGAAGAGAGAGACGCATGCAGAAAGAAAAGCAATGTTAATAAATAAAACACAAAAGCTTACATAGAAGCTAAATCTGTCTCATAATGAGGCGTGAGCAAAGCATGATGGGACATTACAAAGAGGAGCAGCTGACTGAAAGCAGGCTAACAGAGTGCAGTAGACCTGAGCTGAGCAGAGGTCAAACATGCTGTTATAAACAGAAACGGAAAGTGGTTAGATTCTACTTTTACAACAGAATTACACTCCCCGGCCACTTAAATAGATAAATCCATTTATTTTATGAAGTTAGGAATGGTCAACTTTTGTTAAAACTATATTTACCACCTCATTTTGCAGTGGTGTTGTCCTGGATTTGGTTTGTTATATTTTATCTCTCAAACTGCAAACGTAATAAAACATAGTGACAAAAATCTTTGAGCTGGTGTAATTAATAGCAGATTTGTTTGTTAATATGTATTAAGTCTTGCAGAGAAACTCTACAGTTGAACCTACAGTGGCCACTGAGTGTAAATTTCTACTTTTCTTGAAAAATACTTAAAGCAGGTGTGCCACAACTAAACACTGTTGTAGTTGTAGACAGATGCACAATATAAGCAAATATAAGCAGCATCCTGTCACATGAAAACCAAGCAAAATAGATAATTAGGTAATGCTTTTTTTTGTTTAAATTCCTCTAATCCAACACAATTTCATCTGACAGGAAATACAGAGATCACACATGCAGGTGAGCATGCAACTATATTAGACAGATGCCACTCTATTTCTATTCCTTTAAAGAAAGTATCAGCTTAAAAAAACAAACTAATTTAATTTCAAGACACTGAACAAGCTACGAAAAGCATTAATTAAAAACCTAATTTTTTTTTCCTAAACTAATTCAATGGCGACGTTTTCTTGCTTGTACTTTTTTGCAGCAAAAACATTGAAAGCAGCAAAACCAATGTTTATAGCTCATAGATGCCAAAAATATTATAACTGCAGTAAAATCATGTTACACAGAGTAAAAAAAAGAAAACACATTATGTTTATAAAACATAATTGATCAAAACAACTGTAAATATATTCTGTAGCATAGCTAGCAGATGCAGTCTTAGAAGATTTATTGAGTTTTGATTAAAATATGAATATTTATGGCATTGCTTTCATTATACTTTGTTACCCATGTTAAGAGTAATAAAAGTTAAAAGCAATGAATGCAGGATAGATATGAATAACCGAACCATCCATCCGTCTATTGTCTATACCCGCTTATTCCAATGCTGGGCCGCGGGGGGCTGGAGCCTATCCCAGCAGCTACTGGGCGAGAGGCAGGCTACACTCTGGACAGGATTCCAGTGCATTGCAGGGCCAACACAGAGAGACAAACAACCACTCACTCTCACACTCAGAAGAATTAAGAAACATTTCATTTAACCTAACAAGCATGTTGGCTGGACTGGAGGAAGCCAGAGTACCCATACTGAACCCCTGCATGCACAGAGAGAACATGCAAACTCCACACAAAAAGGTCCCAGCTGAGGTTTGAGCTAGGGGTGTTCTTGCTGTTAGGCGATGCTGGTAACCACCACAGCACTGTTCTGTCCCCAAACAAGCCATTTTTAGTAAATAAAGAAAAAAACAAGAAACTAGAAGCGCAATCAGGTTTTTGTTTTAATTGAAGCACAACAAATTGACAACTTTCTTTCACTAAGAACTAAAATACTAACTTTACAAATATTTCGACCCCGATTATCTTCCTCCATCAGCCAGTTAGCTTAGTTTAGCTTAGCATATAACAGTGAGCAGGCATTTCCCTGTTGACACAGACCTTTGAGCACTGGACCCAAACTAACCATTCCAAAAAATCACAACTTAAACTTAGCACCTGTTTTTGACCATATTTACTCACTGTTGCTCATTGTTCACATTCTTGGAAAAAAAATAGGTTAAGTTAGCTCCTGCCCTTAGCTTAGCTAGTCATTAGATATATTACTGATCATGAAAAATATTAATATATTAATTAAAAAAATCACACATTTCCTGAGTTGTTTCTATTACATTATGGGGTTTGCTTGATTGTTATAGAATTAAAATAACATATAAACTACAGTATGCACAATACTGTTTGGCATGTTTGTAATGTTCAAGCCTAATGGGCTGCTTATGGTTCAGTTACAGCACTGGGCAAGTATCTTGTGGGCCAGCTGCATGGTTCAAAGGTCATGTTGATAGCAGCAGTGTTTTATGGATTTAGTTTCAGCAGAAACTGTCATTCAAGGCAAAATGTGGGTCATAAGAAAACTGCAGAGGTGGGTCAAACAGTCTTTGCCATTCAGTCCTCTCCAGAACTTAAAGTTGACATGGCACAATCATTTCCACTTATTTAATCCTTAATCGTGGGTACCAGAGATCAGCTCTGCATCCTTCATAACTAAATAGGTTGTAAATATCACTGTTTGGAAATAATGGGATATTTTTGACAAACATGCTGTGTTCCAATCGGACACAATGGGACATGTGTGTCCCAAATTTCCCTGAGGCTCTCTGAAGGGATTAATAAAGTATTTCTATTCTATTCAAGTATGACATCACCTCAAATCCAGTGGTATATGAACAAATATGAAGGTGAACAGCACCACGAACTGCCACTAACAGATATTTCAGCAGAATTATCAGTTGTCCTCACCATATAGAAATTTTTTTGAACTGTTGGCTTAGCAGATGTTGAAGTTTGGTAAAATGGCAACTGAAGCAAAAAAGATATATCTAAAATAATATCTGAGGTAATGATGCTTACACTTCGCCATTGTTACCTGACGCTATGTTGCATATGGGCTCTTTTAGTACACAATGAATGAAGTGAAATACATACAAACCACTTTATTTATATGGCACAATATAAAAACACATGGTTGCCAATGTGCTGAAATATAAAACATAACTGTTGAACATACAGACATAAAGACATTCCACACATAACCATAATTTCTGTACTCCGAGAGACAAGAATTGAAAAACAAAATACATTAATATGTCTGAAATATACTAAGAAATCTAAAAAACTTAAAAACTCAGTGAAATACAACAAATTAATTAGAAAGGTAGAATA
Organism: Melanotaenia boesemani; assembly: GCF_017639745.1. Lineage (NCBI taxonomy): Eukaryota > Metazoa > Chordata > Actinopteri > Atheriniformes > Melanotaeniidae > Melanotaenia > Melanotaenia boesemani. The sequence continues at coordinate 6,775,173 of NC_055702.1, forward strand.
CACTAGAAGAAAATAAATGGTTAAAAAATTAAAATTTTTAAAATTTTTCATTTAAAAAATTAAAAGACCAAAAGATATTATAAATAAATAAAAGATTAAGAGACACTAAAAGAAATTAAAATATGAAGATAGACTAGAATAAATTACACAATTATTAAAGCACACTGAAAGTAATTAAAATACTAAAAATACATTTAAATACAAACAGAGACCCCACAATTCTCATGCTGTCCATTTATACAATTTCTGTGCAAGTGCTGAAAATAGCTTGATCATCTCTGGTTTTATGTCTGGACTTTGGAACCACTAGAACATGGGTGGCCAACGTCGGTCCTCGAGAGCCACAATCCTGCAAGTTTTTCATGCATCCCTGCACCGACACACCTGACTTAAACTAATAAGGTATTGTGCAGATCCTTATAGGCTGTTGGATCTATTTAATTTGAGTCAGGTGTGTTGGTGCAGGGATGCATGTAAAACCTGCAGGATTGTGGCTTTTGAGGACTGACGTTGACCCCTGCACTAGAAAGAGCTGATCTCAGACCTCTGAGCCCTCGATGAAGCCTTTGTTCTAGGAAGTTTGTGTGAGCAATTTCATGTATCTTTAGTGGCTGGAGAAGCAACAAATGGATTCTTGGTTGCCTGGTGAATAAATATATCAACACTGAGCTCATTCAGCAGAATGAAGTCCCAGAGGCTCGCAAATAATACCTGCTTGTTTAGCTAGGGAGGTAGCTACTGGCCCAACAAGCATCTTTTCATGACTTGTGTTAAATTATCATTTTATCCATTACTCATAGCACATGCTCAGTAGCCATACAGCCCCCCCCCCCCCCCCCCCCCCCCACCCCCCCACAGCAATAGTCAGTATCAATTATGGCAATGCACAAATGTTTGCTTTTAAAATGGCAGCAATAGACAAAGTGTACGCTCTAGCTGGGGCACACTACCTGGTGAATTTGACCATACAAGGAAAAGCAGTAACTATGACATGATAGTGGCCAGGTTGCTAAAAATACGTCCTGCAAGCAAGAGTTCAAGGCTGCTGAATAGACTTTCTTCTGCAAAAGAAAAAAAAACATGCGTCTGTTTTTTTTTTCTTCTTCTTCTTTGTTTGAAGTTTAAGGTGATAATACACTGCTTCATCACTGTAGATGAGCAAGAAAACACAGGAAAAACATGCCATAGGCCCTTTCAGAACTACCAAAAAAAGTTAAGTATCTGCCTAAAATTTATTGCTAAAAATAAAATCTCCCATATTTTAGCAGCAGCTACTGCATACACACAAAGCAACATTTAAATGCAAGCAGGCTTAAAAAACAGATACACAAGTGAGGTGCAAAAGCTTTCATGCCAGCATTTAGCGTTCATGCTAGCAGACTGAAGGCTTTGCAGTGGTGACCATGAGAAAATAGGAAAAGAGGAGGAGAAGAAGAAGAAAAGAAGAGAGGAGAAGAAAAATATGTACCTCTGTTGTCCTATTCACCATCATCTAGAAGGAAAAAGGGAAAGGGAAGGAATGGAGGGGGTAAAAAAGAGGAACATTGAGGGAGGAAAGTAACAAAGGAGACAATGGAGTGGTTAGTGCACCACAACAAGTACAACAGCAACACCGACAAGGTTGCACCAAGCTGTTGGATGGATATGTGACAATGTGGTTGTAGATAAAGAAAAGAACTAAAAGGGGACAACACACCAATACACACAGCTGGATGATAGACTGCATCCCTTCCTCAAGGCCCATTTACGCTCTACATTTAAGACAGATTTGAAGCCTTTTGTCCGTCCTCTGCATCTCTTATGCGTAATTTGGTCCATTTTTTCCACTGGAAACCGCGAGGCAGTGTTGGGCAGTATAGCTGATGTGTTACCCACGAAAGGAACAAAGAAGAAGAAACTGTGATGTCCTCACAGACCAACACCGTCTACTGCATTGCTTCCTTTCATGTCTCTTTCTGAGAATGTACATTATCATGATCTCCTCCATCGTTGTCATGTTTGCTGTTGTCTGAAACTGACGTCGGCACTCGGAGTGGAACTCTGCAATCTGAACTGGTGAAAGTATTGGCTAACAACCGTACAAACGAAAGGGAAGCGTGAAAGTATAAGGTCAGTGACATCTGAAACAGACGTACTTATTTATGTACATAAAGGGAGCATAAACGGACCTTTACAGTGTTCTGCCTGCCACACACTTAAACAGACTATCATCTACATTGTTACTTTTGAAAGACTTTAAGAGCTTTTTGCCTTTGTCGTGAGGCCTATAAACATTATTCATAGCCCTAAGTGTGTCTTTAAGGTTTCAGCATAGAAAATAGGGCAGTAAGCATGCTGTATTTTTTGGGAAGGAGAATAATACAGAAAATTATGGATTTTTAGAAGTATTCTTTATTTAGAATTATTCTTTATTTTCAAAAGGAACCAACCATATTAAAAAAATAAACAAAACTGTCTAATTTGCTTTATTGTTGTCATTAAAGGTATAGCATTTAAAGGTACATTTAAAGGTATAGCATGTAAGAATTGTTGCCATCTAGAGATAAAAATTAGCATAGGCATTCAAAACTGTGCTTCAAATGACAAACACAGTTTTGAATGGACAATGATCGTCAATAGCCAGAATTCTTCCAGACATAATGTGAATGGATGCAGTAGCCTCAGGTACAGCGATGACTGCACTAAAGATAACTACTTTTGGTGCCTTTTCAAGGCATTACTTATCAAAAAATTCTGTTGTGACACCTGTCAAACAAAGCCGGTACTGCAGTATGTAAAAGATGGACGGAACCTCCGTGACGTCACCCGTAGACTTCACTTTTGCTTCTGAAGAGCAAAGTGAACCTTGTTGGGCGGTTCCTACCATTGCCATTTTGGCAGCATCGCGCCTGCCATCGCTCCCGAAAATACAAAAATGGGCAAAGTGTTGAGCATGGGGGTGGATGATTTACGTCTATCAAACTCCGAGCTGCCTGTAGCTAAGAGCTAACTGAGCCAACTCGGATCTAATGTGAGCTAACCGGCTAACAGAGGTAGGCGGGCTAAAGCTAAGGTGCACTGTTAGCCGGCTAAAAACTGCGTTTGTGCTACGCTTTCCCTCCTTGCCGCGGATATTGAATACATGTCATTCAAAAGGACATGTACCTAATTCTGCCGAATTTCAAGATTAAATAACATCCAAATGGATGAGTTAGAAGAAAATTCACCCCCTCACAGTTGTCATGAAGGCAAACTAGACCTATTAATCATAAAATGGATTTTTGTACCAGGATTATAATGTGCTTTTTTCTGCTGTGAAGTTGGCCTTTGAAATATGGGAGTCTATGGGGATTTGCTCTGTTTTGGAACCAGCCCCTAGCAGATGAGGGGTGAACTGCAATTTTCTGCACTCACGCATAGGCTTCACATTTCACCGCCAAAGGTTGCCTCTTGGGTGGCACAAATATGGCAGCTGCCATGTAAGTTGACCCACAGAAAGTAGATATAAATGGCTCATTTGTAAGAGAATAAAAACACAACATTTATATTAGTTAAGTGATTAGAAACCAATAAAAATATAGTTTTTAATGATACATAAAAGTATTTTTGTCATTGACCTTTGATTTTATTACAATAAATTTAGGTTAATACTAGATTTTCATTGACTGAAACCAAAAGGAAATCAAAGTGAAACTGTTACAGTGACAGTAAATTGAACAAGGATTTTTAAGTAAAGAAAGTAATGGGTCTAATGCTCCTAGTGGAAAATAAGCCGTTGGACCGAGAGGATGAAAAAACTAAGTTTGACATTTTGGGAAATGCTTTTTCTTCCTGTGAGGAAAATGAGCCAATAGATCACTCTAATGTCTGCACGCCAGCAGCCGGCAAGCAGCTGTCAACACACTGCTACAATGAAAAGAATAAACACAATCACACCCATAATTTGCAATAGGTTTTATGACACTGCAAATGAGAGAGCAAACAGATGTCCTTCATTATGCTACTATGGCTCTTTGCTTTCTCAAGTCTCTTTACCTCCTGGTATATTTGCTCCCTGTGAGGATGGAGGAATTGAAACTGCTGAATGAGATATCCTAAGTCAGTCTAAAGTCCCAAAATGAGTGCTCTATGTGGAGGCACAGGATTCATATATCATGCCAGTAGATTTATATGTCAGAGGATACACTTATGTTTTCTTGCTTTTAGCTCTCTCTTAGTCTCCTCACGCCCATTTAAGGTAAAACCATTAAGGATTTGAAAAAATCATAAAAAGCAGCCAGCATCTTGAAAACAAACATACCTTTGACTCCACGTCTGCGTTGTGGTCATTCTGGAGGAGAAGGGCAGCAGCCTTGGTGTCATCTTTTCGTGCGGCGATATGCAGCGCTGGGAGGCGAACCTTCCCCTTAGTATCATTCTCCAGGAGAAGGGAAACCACCTGATCGTGCCCCTGCTGCAGTGCCACCGCCAAGGGAGTGAATCCATCCTGTAAACCAGGAGAAACAGTCAAGGAAAACACTGACTGCTGTGAAACCACAAGAACTGGAATCTTGGATAAGCTACTGTGGAAATGAGCTATGTGGATACTTAATGTCAGAACCAAGCTGTTACCTAAAATGGTTTTCATAAAGTGTCAATAGAGCTTCTAAGTGTATTGTAAATCAAGCAAGATAAAGCTGTGCGAACACGGCTGGTCAATATTTAGTGTGTAGGAAATGTAACAATGTTTTCATATAAATACCATTGTCTAATAATCCACCATCAAAGGCCCCTCTATTTTTCCTTTTGCCTCAATTTAAATTTAAAATGTACAGATAGTAAATTATACAACTATAGCTTACTGCTTTCAAACACATTCATAAAATGCAACTTTTTTTATTTTGCTTGTCTAAAAATAAAAATAAATTGACTGAACAGATTCAGGATGATGAAGTTAACTTTAACATGCTAACAAACAACAACAGCATGCTAATATCACAAAAGTATAGTATATTTCCCCCTAAATATATATATATATATATATATATATATATATATATATATATATACAGTATTTCACAGAAGTGAGTACACCCCTTGCATTTTGCAAATATTTCATTATATTTTTTGATGGGATACTGTGAACCTTGGATATACAGGACACTAAAACTAAAAACTAAACTTTGATATTCTGTATGTCAAAGTTTAATTTCTATAGTGTTGTCCCATGAAAAGATATAATGCATAATGATATTAATTAAACAGCTGCCTGTGTTGTCTGCCTGGTAAACAGATGAGAGACATACATGGTCAGCAGGGGTGCCATAGCTTCAAAGTAATATTAGTATCCCTTGCTCAAGTACTGCAGATTTTTCTTTTACATCACTTACTCATATTTTTTTTATACACAGGAAAATCTGATAGTCCCCAAAAAAATACTTGATGTTAGCTTTCCACTAAGTTTTTAGTCTCAACTATTTATTCAAACACATGCAGACTAATCCTTTTCTACAAAATATACCCAAATGCTAATCATATCTATTAATAGTTTTTAACAAGGTCCAAGATTATAGCACGTTTATCATTAGCTGAGCTATTGATAAAAATAGTCACTGCATGTTTCCGGAAGTTTAATAACTGGTTTGATTTAATAACTGGGTCTAGAAAATGGGCTGGATTTAACAGGGGATCATATTTTCAGCAAAATACTGGCTTGTTAATAAGCAGGTTTACAGCCATTTACTGCAGAACTGTTTATAAGCTTCTGGGGTCTTCTTCATTCATACTGGACTAAAAACAAAGTATTTTAAACATTTCTCCTCTCTGTACAGCAACTCTCTATGACATGGAGTTTAGCCTCTGTAATTTTTGCCATCTAATAGATTGTTATCTATTAATCTGAAGTAAGCTTTACTCATCACTTCAAAATGTTTCTTTTGTGGTTTTGGGGTATTTTAGCTTGTTTTTCTTTCTTTCTATAAGAAATTACAGAGGTTTTTGACTAAACTTAGACACATGGTGCTGAAACTGACAATAGGGTGCCATTATATGAACATAAAAAAGCATAAAATGGTCATTTCAAGCAATCTAATAAACATCTAGCATTTCAGCTCTATAAATACTTTTAAGTGCTTAAGTAGGGGTTCAGTGTCGCATTTTAAGACAAAGAAAGGAAATTTAGTTGCTAATGGACACAAAATGAGAAGCAGACAATATGAAATTAACTGCTTGCTACTGCTACTCACACATCAACACATAATGGTTCAATCAGACAATAAAGGGTACAAGAAGCAGTATCTATGAATCATCAGAGAAAGGGGAAACAACACAGATATGATGTGTTTATGTGTGTGTACAGCTATGTGTTTACACAGGACACGACTGTCTGGATAAGAACAACTTTGCATCACTGCATACCCACACATCAAAGCAAAACCTTCCCCCGGAGACCCTGTGCAGCACACACAAAACTGAACAGAAGAGAGCGTCTACACAAACAAACAAATAACACACACACACACACACATGCTGACACACATTTGCAGTCTGATGCACAAGCATGTCTGCAAAACACACACACACACACATACACACAGCCACACCCAGGAACTTAGGATCTTATTCAAATGCATAAATTTAGCTCTTTTAAGAATTTCAAAAGTGCCGAGCAATCCCAAAGCACGACGCTTCCATTTCATCTGCTTCATTATGGATTCAAGAAAAGAAACAAAGCCAGTTTAATGTCCTAAAAATACCCAAAAAGCAGCAGCAAGAAAAAGACACCAGAAAACAGGTTTTGATCTTAATCATCAAACTTAAAAACTTGCAGTGACACAGCATAATTTTACCTCACTGAAATAGCACCAACCAGCTTTAACAAGATTTTTTGTGGTAACTGGGACACAGAAAAAAAAAACTCAAAAACTAAGAACATATTAACATTTATACAGAATACACTGAAAGTAAACAAAATGTTAGAAAATTTAGACAAATATAGTCAACAAAAAGGTTAAATAAAGATAAAAAACAGAGGTTTCTCTTCTGCCTCGTGTTCTGCTAAAATGGTTAAACCTGAATTATTAAACACCAGAAGATGCTTCCAACATGGATATATATTTCCCCACATGAATAATTCACTTGGTGTCCCACCGGAGGAGTCTGCAGGGAGGGTGAAAGGAGGAGAATGGCAAGATGTGGTGGAAAACAGACTGAAGAGAAGGCGGCTGCAAACAAAAGATGGGGGGAGGAAAACTGCAGAAGTAAAGGAAAGATGAGGTGCCATGAAGCCGCTTGTGAAATGTCAAGGAAAAAACTCTGTAAACATTACACTGATTTACAAAAAGTCAGTCAGTAGAGGCAACAAGGAAGCAAAGACAACTTCTTTAAGACCAGCAGCTGTACTCACTAAACCAAACCTTATTTATTGATATCTTTGTCAAGCAATACTAGAGGGAAAACCACTCACAAGTGTAGTTTGTTTTAATAGTGTCATGACTATAAATATGTCCCACTCCTACAGTATGTTTACACTGCAGGTCTTTTGTGTGTGTGTGTGTGTGTGTGTAGTTGTTTACATAATTTTGATATAACCGCGATCACACTCCAGTATGGACAGTCTGTAGCCCTAAAAGCATGATGTGACGTCACATGCAGATTGGTGTGTTTATGCAAGTCAATATGGATGCTACAGCTGTTAATACATGGGTATGAATTTTAAAGTTTTTGGAACCGACATCATATAATATTGTTTATTCCTTTTCTTTTACAGTTGACCTTGCTGCGTTGTACCTCTTCTGGTGCAGAGTCACGATACCCGCCTTAAGCTGGGTACACACATAGCGATTTTTGGGCTGTTTTTGTCCCAATTTTGCTTCTTTCCAACCTCGGACGGCAAACGCCCGATCATCGTGAGATTTCCCTGTCCAATTATCATTTGATCTGTGGTGTGTTACGAGACGATTTGTCCCGATAATCCGCTCCGAAACGGGCTGTAGCTGACACTCGGGAACATTGAACATGTTCAATATTTCAGAGCCGATTTCTGAGGAACGCCAATGACTCATGCATTCTGACCATAGACTGTATATAAAAGATGGCCGAAGCCTCCTTGACGTCACCCGTAGGTTTCTGAAGAGCAAAAGTGAAGCTCGTTGGGCGTTCCCACCGTTGCCATCTTGGTAGCGTCACTCGTGTCGCTAGTCCCGGAAAATCCAAAAAATGGGCATTGAGGTTGAGCTGAGAGGGGGACAGTGAAGGTGGGGGTGGATGATTGAAAACCATCAAACTCCGAGCTGCCTATAGCTAAGTGCTAACCCCTAGCAATGGTAGTAAACCAGCTAACTGAGGTAGGTGGGTTAAAGCCAAGGCGCGCTGTTAACCGGCTAAAAACCGTGGTTGTGCTGCACTCTCCCTTCTTTCCCGCTGATATTGGATACCTGTCAATCAAAAAGATACGCCCCTAATTATGCAAAAGTTCAAGATTAAATAACATCCAAATGGATGAGTTAGAAAAAAATTCACCCCCCTCACAGTTGTCATAAAGGTAAACTTGACCTATTAATCCTAAAATGGATTTTTGTACCAGGCTTTAAACATGTTTATTTCTGCTGTAAAGTTGGTCTTTTTAACATGGGAGTCTATGGTGATTTGCTCTGATTTGGAGTCAGCCCCTAGCGGATGATGGGTGAACTGCAATTTTTTTTCACTTCCGCATAGGCTTCACATTTTACAGGCAGAGGTTTCTGCTTGATTCTGACTGCGTGGATGGTGACGTGAGCCGGAATGTAGCCAATCAGAGAGCGAGCTGGCTGGGGAACAAGGAAGTAAATAAAGTCTGTGTTCACGCCGTCTCCAGTCTGTTATTTTTTTTCAGTTCTGGCTTTTTCTGTTAACAATAGTCCCAAGACCACCATCATTCCCTCATCCCATATATCCTCTTCCATGCTGTGTGTTGTGTTTTCCGATTGTTACTTTGTTTCTTCTTTGCTTTTTGCCGGTTGTTGCTATGGTTCTTCCTCTGCGTTTCGACATTGGTCCAGCTCGGAGGACTAGACCGTAGATCAGTTGCGGAACAGCATCGTCATGTGTGTGTTGTTCTGTGATTAGATTATCGGAGCACACCACACACATTATGATCAAAACTGTTTAATGCCTGATTTTTTTATCTTCGCGTGTGAGGTCTTGAGCCAACAACTCATAAGATTAAAAAAATTGTTATACCAAGCTTTACTTCAGTAATGCAGCTGTCGGATAAAATGTGGCATGATCGTATAGACCAGGGCTATTTAATTCGGTCCTACGAGGGCTGCAATCCAGCAGGCTTTCCATGCATCCCTGCTCCAACACACTTGAATCAAATTAAATGGATCTAACAGCCAATCCAGTTCTGCACAATGAATCATTAATTTGAGTCAGGTGTGTTGAAACAGGGATACATGGAAATCCTGCTGGACTGCAGCCCTCAAAAGACCAAACTGAGTCACCCTGGTACAAACTGAAATTGCTTTGAAAAAGACTGGATATGTGTATGATTTAGTATCGCATATGAAAGTGGCCTGGGTCGGTTTTGAAAAAAAATCTGATTTGTGGTCTTAGGAATGTCATAAAAAAATCTGATATGGGCCAAAGGTCGGATCTGGACCACTTTTACCTGCAGTGTGAATAACGTTTCCTTAGTCTCTCCATTAATATTAGCTGGATGCAAATAGCAACTTTCAGCATCATAACATAGAAATTTTACTGGTGTATCTCGACTAATTGTAGTGCATAGTTTCCAACCTGGGGATCCTTCATGCCTCAGAATTGAACAATAAAGACTTAAAATAACGGTCCAAAGAGTCCTTAAGGCTAGCTTAAGGCTATTGTCAGCTTTAAGCTATTAATGTGATGTCATGAAAAATAGCAGAATTCAGGTAACGGTATTTTCTTTAAAACTGGAAAAACACAGACATGCTAAACCTTTCAATAACAAAGCTTTGTAATCAATGCAAATGTTAACTTAATATGCCACAGCAGTCATCTTATTAGTGGGGGGACAACAATACTCAGCAATACCCAACAATACTCAGACATAGCTGAAGAAAAATGGCCAATCTTCGGAGTTTTTTCCATGCTTTAGTCCTACAGAAGTAGTAGCTGGGTTTTTATTATGCAGAAGATGACAAGTATACATTATTTTACTTGCTCACGTCACACATATTGCTGTTTTCTTCCTGTGTAGGATGCTGAAGACAGCCAACATCACTGACTGAATACATCATCACACCGAACAGCTGCTGACTTCACTCATTCATTGCTTCCTGACAACAGATTCATCTAAGAAAATTGTAAACATCTCCAAAATTAGCTGCTGATGACAGGCGCCTGCTTACCATTTGCAATGAAGAAACCTCTGGTCATAATATCTCAATGTAATTACAGGGAGGCTAAATGACGGCTGGGACAAAGGGTATCTATTAGAAGCTGTTATGGGCAGGGGAGTGTGTGTGCAAACAGGCATTAGTGTAAGTGTGTATAAACTGTTTATGTCTGCGATGGTGTGTCTTTACCTCAGTGGCGATGCTCTGACTGGAGCCGTTGTCGAGTAAAAACTGCACCACCTCCATGTGATTCTCCTGAGCCGCCATGTACAGCGGAGTGAAGCCATTCTGGAAAGAAACAAAATGCAGAAAGGTCAAAAGGTCTGCTTCACTCAAGTGTCTGAACATTAGATAGTTTACACAACAGGAACAAATACCCCTGAATCTTATAATTGATTCTGTAAAAGGTATTTTTAATGAATAATAAATGATCCCTTGCTGTAAACGAACACTAACAAAACATTTGAAGACTCACAGCAAACAGCGTAACATGTAAAGCTACATGTTAGGACTGAAACACAACACCAGTAATCATACTGACTTCAAAGCCGGGTTAAGGGATACAGTATGTTGATCTATCTAGTCAATGTCTCTGCTTGCATTAGGTCACCGTGGGCAGTGCTGGGAATCAATAAGTGCATTAGGGCAAAACTGGAGTTACAGATTTTAGATAAATTACCTTCACTTGTCAACTGTTTCATTGACTGGATCATGTTTTAGATCCATAAAAAGATTTTCTAATTAAATTTAAGTATAATTTGCTTGATCATCATTTTGTATACCACAGTTATTAACTGTACTACGCTTAATCACGTTAGCCTTCTGAGAGTAAGAATGTTTTCAAAGCAGAGAGCTCTCATGTTGAACATACTGTCACCTCTACACATACCTCACACCTGATAGCAGTGTAGATATAAAGGTGACACAGAGCTGAGGTTCAAGGACTGTGTATTTGTGCTCAAGTTAGCTTTTGTGTGGTGCGATACTCGAACATTAAAGATCTCCAAAGCGCCACAGGGATCCAATAATGATTCAGTATGCAAACAAGCTCCTCCTGCTTCTTTTGTCATTACTCTGGATTTGCTGCATCAACCACATAAAATAAACTTCACAAAAAAAAATCACTTTGTATGACTAAATATTGAATAGAAATTAAACAGAATTAACCTCTTATGGCATGGAGTGACACATTTTTTAACAATACTGATAAAATGAGGAAAAACTGAAGGTTTAAACTCTAAAATGGTTTAAGAAATGAAACAGTCCAGAAAACCATTAGGTTTTAAAAGGGCTGTTTTAAACTAAACCTTAGGTCCCAACAAGGGTTTAAAAAGTACAAATGCATTTGCTTTTTTGGTCTTTTCCTGGTCTTGCATAGTATGTACAGGCCTTTTTATTTATTTAACTTTTTAACTTTCCACTTTTTATTGGATTTAATCATCAAATCCATATTAAAATGTATATTTCAGGTTGGGTGATTAATGAGATTTGTGTGAATTTATCAGTGTGACTACAATAAAACACTGCTGCACCACTCATGCATAATGGTTTATGAAGGATGCTGTGGCCCTACCCGATCGGAACATTAATGGAAGATTTAGGGGTAACAAGTGTTCAGGGGCCACAGAAATCTCCTTACACATGAGCATGTCCATATTTCTGCCAGAAACAGCATTTTCTTGCTCTTCATTTTGATTGCAGGCATCACTCATTGTAAAGAGCCACAGATCCACAGGCTCATTTGCATCAACATCTATGATGCATTCTGTATTTGTCATTTATGGCTTAATGTGGGTGTGAAGAAGGTGGGATATGAAGCTGATCCACATGTGCACTTGAATTTATAAAAGGGAACATTGTCTGCAGATGGCCATTTGCACAATTATCATTCAGAGCCCTACACTCTCTGCTTTTAGTATTGATCCAACACACTCCTTTATAAATGAGGCCACTGTTACTCTAAGAAATTGCAGTCCAGAGCAGCACTGAAAATTAGAGCTCATCAATACTGGCATATTTTTCTTCCTCTCAACAGCTCCTGGCAAGACTTTGACATTGACATTATGGTTGCTGTGGCAACAGTCTACTATGTGTGTCTGTGCTGACTATTGAATGTGGACTAAACTGTGCTGCAGAGCTGCTGACACAGCACACAAACAGACACACAGAATTGGGCACTGTGTCCACAATAGTTATGTACACATTCATCTGCATGAATGCACACACTCAAACGTGGTTTCACAGTAAGAGAGCATTGTGATTGTGTGTGTATGTTTTACCTGAGACTGTGCGTTGACATTTGCACCGTTTGTGACGAGCTCCTTCACCACCTCTGTCTGCCCAGCGAGGGAAGCTATGTGGAGTGCAGTGTTTCCTTTCTGTTTTCAAAGGGACAAGAAAAGAGTTTGAGTCATTAGAAATGATAACTTCATCCTAAGTGTGTGCACAGAAGTTCATCTATCTGAACAAAGGGATAAGAATGTAACTCATCTTCATCAGTCACACAAAGGAAGTGTTTATTATTAGATTATGTAAACAGCATAATGTGATATGTTTTTTTATCTCATTATAAAAACAAAAAACATTTAACACACCTAGATTTCCCTCCCATACTCTGTTTTCATGTATACACACCCGTAAATGTGATTTATTTTGTTCTTTTACATCTATGCATGTGTGGGAAAAAAAAAAAAAAAAAAAAAAAAAATTATATATATATATATATATATATATATATTGGAAGACCAGATGACTGTAAGGAAATAGCAGAAGACCCATCAAGACATAGGGCAGAAACTTGCCATATGAAAACCAACTGACATTTTCTCCTCATGGAGTATAAATGAAGGACAGCAGCAGCATGCAGCTTATTTTGCAGGACTATTAGCTCAGACATTAGGACGGATTATACTAACCAGCGTAGGTGCCACCATGTTCAACAAAAAAAGACGTTGTTTTGGAAGTAACAGGAAGTTTGGGTCTTGCATTAGTACATTCTTACATCTTCAGAAGGAAAACCGATAACGGACCGAAAGATGTAAAATGTTATCCCATTTCTGCAGTGCATGTAAACACATCACATCTGATTACTGAAACTAACAGATTTTTATCAGATTTTAATGGTAATGTAAATGGGCTCAATATTTTATCTCATCCATCTTGTGCAAAATTAAAGTGGTGTTGCAAAACCTGTAAGTTTACTTGCTTGGAATAACAATAAACTTTACAACATGGTTGGACGACAACACACAGTCTTCTTCTTGTGTCTGTATTTCTTATGAAATTAAATAAAAGTCATGAGAGTGGAGACAAAAACAGAAAGCAGCAGGGTTGTATGTGAGAAATGTGGTAAAGCTGTGTAGCACACATAAACCCTGGGATGGACCCACCTGTTGTACTGTTTGTGTCTCAGCTATAGAAAGCAGCTGTTGCCATGTTGTCATTTTTCCATTTACTGTAACTGAAACCCACTTCACTACATTACAACATGAGCCCATGATTTTATGTAGGCATACAGGATGTGCATAAAGTGTTGTTACAGAGAAAATAAAAATGGATGGATGTAAAACATGAATGTCAGAATATAAACCAACAAGATGGGTTAATGGTTAGTGTACATACCACACGTGGGAATAAACTGCACACGTCATTTCCCAACTCTCTGCCGTGTCTATATGCACACTCCAAAGCCAGAAAGTTATTTATTGTCTGACAGCAGGTTGATTCATCTTAGAATTTTGTCAGGTCAGAGTTTTGAAGAACAGAAATGTATTCAGAGAAGTTAACCAGCTCATTTGTGAAAGCTCTTTGGAAACCAGAAGTACCAGAAGTCTGGCCAGTTTCACTGTTTCACAAATTTTCTTAATCCTCAGACAGGAATAGTTGTTTTTTTTTTTTTAATGCTGGACTTTTCATGTCATTTCAAACACCTACATTATAACAAGAAAATCCACCTGTGGGGAGCACTTAAAGTCACTTGTTGTTAAGGGACAACGCAAACTGCGACACTACTATGCAGCCTATGTCCATCTGTCAGGAGTTGACTTAATTAACCTTTACCTATATATATATACAGTATATATATATATGTACACTGTAGTTTTCTCATCTTAGCAACTGATGATTAGGACAAGCAAGCAAGGTGATGTATTTACAGGCTTTCAGTATTTAATTTCTTTTCCTCACAGGGGGTTGGGGAGGGGTGGGCAAATTTACTGTGAAGTATTGCATCTCTACTTATCTCTGTCTCACCATTTACATGCAGCACATCACCAAGAAATTTCTTAATGTAGTAAAATATATGTCACAAACATGACAGGTCAGACTTTCACTAGACCAGAACTCATCCTCTCCACTAACATTCATCTCCTCAGCTGCTGCTTAAGCAATGTGACTTTGAGAAGGAGCTGATTCAGCAGACTGTGTGTGAAGTCATGCATGCACTTTGTGGTAGCCACTGTGTGTGTATGTGTGTTTATGTGACTCCTGGTGGGTATGCACCTTGGTGGCTGCGTCCACGTTGGCGCCGTGCTTGATGAGCTCAGCCACCACTTCCACATGGCCCTCTTTTGAGGCCAGATGGAGAGCGTTCAGACCATTCTGGAAAAAAGAAAGAAAGGAAGCAGTGAATAAAGTGTAGAAATAAAGAAAATGTGTAGGTTTAGTAGGTTTTATGACCTTTTGTTGGGTAACTATGGTATTGTAATAAGTTGAGTCTTTTATATGAAACAGGCTAGAAAAAACACGAGTGCCTGGAGGGGACATGTTGACAATCAAACAACCAATCACACTTGCTTCTAAGGAGAATTTAGAAACACCAATTAACCTAACAGAACCTGAAAAATATGTTTTCAAAACCCCCAAAAATTTCAAATCAGGAACCTTCTTGCTAACCACCACATCACTGTGCAGTCACAACTACGATCCACTTAAACTGTATTAATTAAATAATCATCTAATAACTGTGTTGAAATAATGATAATGTTAAAAAAGTGGCTAAGATAAGACAATCATTAGATTCCATCAAATTATCTCTTCAGTTCAGTACCTCTTCCTGAACATGCACAGGGTGGTGGGTGACAGTGGAGAAGAAAAACTCCCTTTTAACAGGAAGAAAATCCTTCAACAGACTGACTTAGGAAAGGCAGCCATCTGCTTCACTGGTTGGGAGTGGAGAGGACAGGAAGGAGGTGTAAACAAGCACCACTACTCAAAATCAAAGATTTATAAACAAAAATTAAACGGAATGGTGGCAAAATTAATGAATTTATTTATTATCGGTACCGTTTTGTTCATTAAGGGTTACTGGTAAGCTGGAGCCTATCCCAGCATTTTAGCAGGCAAGAGGAAGGGTACACCCATCTCAGGGCCAACATAGATATGGACAAACAACCATTCACACATGCATGCACTCCTAGGGAGAATTTAGAGTGACTGATTTATGGCGTTACATCTCAGCCAGATACCGCGAGGGAGCATATTTATCAAGTCAACAGTGCGTTTCTTTATCCAGAGAGTGCATTGCTCTGATTGCAGGAGTTTTTAATTATTCGAATGCCATCATCCTGTTTAAGCTGATAGAATTATGCACCCACCTGATTACAAATATTGATGTCAACTCCATTCTTCAGGTATTCCAAAGCTTTCTCTAGATTTCCGGCCCTAGCTGCTCGCAGATAGCAGGCGTTGACATCTGTCTGCAGAACACAAACATAGAAAAAGGGTTAGTCAGCTCAACTTTACAAATGAAACACAGACACACACACACAAAAAAAGCACTGATTCGAAACCAGACGAATCTTTTGATCTGATTGTGAGCAAAGGGGAACAAATTATTATACAACTGCAGTTATACATTTTCATTAACTCGGAGCTCCTTCTGGCCTTGTTTTAATTATTAATTTAAAAATATGAGGAAATACTGCAGCATGGGTCAGAAGCTATTATCCACCTGTATGCGTCATGCATCCACATGAGGCTCTGCACTGAGATAAATTGAGTAAATCCCTTAAAGCTTGTATGTTATTAGCTGAAGAAAAAAACGGGGTAAAGTTTGGGTCATAAGCCCTTTGAGAGCTCACAGAAGCTGAATGAGAGTAAAAACATGGGAATGGTTTAGATGGCTGGTTTGAGGAAAAGAAAATGAGAGTATAGTTTTCATCAAGCCTGCTTGTTTAAACTGCATTACTATCTTTCTGTATGAAGCTAACATGTTTATTTTCATATGACTTTAAATAATATGACATATCTGGATTAATCTTGACGTCCAATGAAAATATATATAGAAGTTCTGTTTAAGGAGTCATTGTTTGTGAAACAATTTCAAGGTAGAGTATTGACTTATGTTGACTAATGGTATTTTTTACTCTCTTTGGGAGGTTATATATTGTAAGTATTGTAAAGTATTTTTATCATAAAGCATAATTATAAAGATGAAGTGGGCGCTCTTTTCAACCACTCCAAGCCGTCCCTGTGGACAAAGCATAATGGAAATACCTCCTCAAGGCAAGGCAAGGCAAGGCAGTTTATTTGTATAGCACATTTCATGTACAGGACAATTCAAAGTGCTTTACATAAAACAAAGACATTACAGATATTTAGAATAGTAAAAGGCATCAACACATAATCAACACATAATCACAATAAAATAATAAATTACATTAAAATGATTAAAAGCAAGATGAGTTAAAAAAAAGTTACCGTGCAGATTTCATGCATAGGCGCATGAGAAAAGAAAAGTTTTTAACCTGGATTTAAAAATGTCTACATTTGGGGAAAGTTTAATCTCCACTGGCAGTTTGTTCCATTTGTTTGCAGCATAACAGCTAAATGCTGCTTCTCCATGTTTAGTCTGGACTCTGGCCTGGACTAGTTGACCAGAGTCTTTGGATCTAAGAGCTCTGCTAGGTTTATATTCTCTGAACATATCACAGATGTATTCTGGGCCTAAACCATTCTGGGATTTGTAAATGATCAGAAGGGTTTTAAAATCTATTCTGTGACTGACTGGAAGCCAGTGTAAAGATTTTAAAACTGGTGTGATGTGTTCAGATCTCTTAGTCCTGGTTAAAACTCTAGCAGCAGCGTTCTGGATGAGCTGCAGATGTTTAATGCTCTTTTTAGGAAGTCCTGTTAAAAGACCATTACAGTAATCCAGTCTACTGGAGATGAATGCATGGATGAGTTTCTCTTGGTCTTTCTGGGAGACTAAACTTTTAATTCTGTTGATGTTTCTGAGCTGGTAAAAAGCTGTCTTAGTGACAGCTTTGATATGGCTTCTGAAAGTCAGATCTGAGTCTATCAACACTCCCAGGTTACGAACTTGGTTGGTAATTTTAAGAGCCCGAGTCTCCAGGTGTTTGCCAATGCTGACCCTCTTCTCTTTGCTACCAAACAGAATAATCTCAGTTTTGTCTTCATTTAATTGTAGGAAATTCTCCCTCATCCAGGTGTTTATTTGCTCCAGACACTGACACATTAAGTCTATTGGACTGCAGTCATCTGGTGACAGAGACACATAAAGTTGTGTATCATCTGCATAACTTTGATAATTAATGCTATAGTTTTGTAATATTTTACCCAAAGGGAGCATATACAAGTTGAACAGAAGAGGTCCAAGGACTGACCCCTGGGGGACTCCACAAGTCATGGCCACTCGCTCAGATTCATAGCTGCCGATCGTAACAAAATAACTCCGGCCTTCTAAATAGGACCTGAACCAGTTAAGGACCGCTCCAGAAAGTCCAACCCAGTTTTCCAGCCTGTGCAACAGGATTCTGTGATCTACAGTATCAAACGCAGCACTGAGATCCAACAGAACCAGGACTGATACTTGACCAGAATCAGTATTTAAGCTAATGTCATTTAACACTTTGACCAGAGCTGTTTCAGTGCTGTGATGAGGTCGGAAGCCGGACTGAAATTTATCAAGATTTCCACTTTCATTTAAAAAGTCATGAAGCTGGTGAAATACAACTTTTTCAATAATCTTGGAAATAAAAGAGAGGTTAGAGACAGGTCTATAGTTGTTCATTATAGAGGCGTCTAGAGTCCCTTTCTTTAGGAGTGGCTTAATAGCAGCTATCTTTAGTGACTTGGGAAAAATGCCTGATGCCAGCGAGCTGTTAACTATCAGTAGGAGATCACTTTCTACTGAGGTAAAAACTGTTTTTAAAAAGTCGGATGGTATCATGTCCAGAGTGCATGTTGTTGATTTCAAATGCCAAACTGTTTCTTGTAGGACTTTTAAATTCACCATTTTAAATTGCGACATGACATCAGAATTATTTCCGGGTTTTAGACACAGACTAATTTTCTTGTTTGACTGTGTGGAATTAATATTTTGCCTAATTGTTTTAATTTTTTGGCTAAAAAAGTTTGCAAATTGGTTGCATTTCTCAGTGGAAAGGAGCTCTGGGCTTATCTGTTTAGGAGGATTTGTAAGTTTTTCAATCATAGCAAACAGAGTGCGAGAATTGTTGACATTCCTGTTAATCATTTCAGATAAATGCAGCTCTCTGGCCTTGCACAACTCATTGTTATAGTTACGCAGGCTTTGTTTGTACAGCTCATAGTAAATTTGAAGTTTATTTTTCCGCCATTTCCGCTCAGTTTTTCTGCATTCTCTTTTTAGGCTGGTAACCACAGTGGTGTTTCTCCATGGTGTTTTCTGTTTGCTCAAGTTGCTCTTGATTCTTATCGGTGCAACAGCATCCATTACATTCAAGATTTTCAGATTGAAATTATCCAGGAGTCTATCAACTGACTCTGCACTGGTTGTTGGTAACATAGCTATGGCCTCCACAAACTTAGCACTTGTTCTTTCATTAATGTACCTCTTCCTAACGGAGAAGCAGGTTGGTTGAACATTCTGAGTGATCAGTAAATCAAACAAAATACAAAAATGGTCAGACAAGGCCAAGTCAGTGACCGCAACAGAAGAAATATCAACACCCTTTGAAATAACCAGGTCCAGAATGTGACCTCGAATGTGGGTCGGTTCTTTTACATGTTGCCATAAACCAAACATGTCCAATATGGAACAAAATTCCTTGACATTACCATCCGTCATGTTATCTATGTGAATGTTAAAATCCCCAGTTAAGATGAAATGGTTAAAATCAGTAGAGATAACCGACAATAATTCAGAAAATTCATCAATAAAATTTACACAGTGTCCTGGACGTCTGTAGATGATTAGAAATAGGATTTTAGGAATGCCCCTTAAAATAAAACTAAGATATTCAAAAGAAGTAAAATCACCAAATGACATTTCTTTACACTGGAATGAATCTTTAAATAAGGCAGCTTCTCCTCCCCCTTTCCTCCCGTTTCGACATTTATTCATGAAACTAAAATGAGGGGGTGCTGTTTCATTAAGAACTGTAGCACTTGTGTCTTCTGTTAACCATGTTTCTGTCAGAAAAAGAAAATCTAAACTGTGAGAAATGATGAAGTCATTAACTAACAGTGACTTGTTGGACAGAGATCTAACATTTAGTACAGCTAGCTTTATGAAGTTTGCACTGGTCTCTGTTGTTTTCTGAGTTATACAAGGTACAGTTAACAGATTAGATCGATTCACCCCACAAGCTGACCGTGTTCGATTCCTTATTTTACTAACTAACACAGGAATCCTACTGGGTCCAGGCTTGATCTCAGAACAGCTGTCAGTAGTAGCAAAACTACAGCAAGGACCCTGAACGCATCATGGCATGTTATCTTTGTTGTGAATTCTGCTGCTCTGGGAACCTCCTCCCATGCCCTGCTCGGTCAGGACAGATGATCTAATAGGAGGATGAGGAGGGGGAGGGGGGGGAGCCCTGTATTTCTTGGTAGATGGTGGTCGCTGGGGTTCAGACCTGGATAGAGACATCCTTTTAAGACCTTGGGTGATGTGGAGAAGAGGGTCTGGTGAGGGGGGAGAGCTGGCAGTTGATCGCTTCTCTGCTGTGTCCTTCGCTCTTATCTGTACACTCATGTTTGGGTTTGCCGTCCCAACAGCATGACGCAAGTGTGCACCAAGTAATCTGCATCCAGTTAGATTTGGATGCACACCATCAGGTCTGAATCGCTCCTTACAGTTCCAAAAGATATTGAAGTTATCAATGAACTTCATCCCATGGGTGATACATGCGTTTGATAACCATGTGTTCAGGCCAAGAAGTCTACTGAAAAGTTCAATTCCTTTACCCGCTGTAGGAATGGGTCCTGAAATGTAAACATGGTGTGCTCCAAACTGACACAGTCTCTCCAACAGCAGAGAAAAGTCTTTTTTCAGGATCTCAGAGCCAATTTTCCTCCTCAGAATATCAAAAGACCCTGTGTGGACAATAATCTTCATACCATCTGGATGTGAAGACAGAATGGTCGGCAACATCTCTGTCAGTTCCCTGACTGATGTATCAAAAAGTGTTAGATTTTCAGTCTTTGCCATCCTCACATGCTGTGTTATAGAGTCCCCAATCAGAATTGTGTCTATTTGTTTTTGTGTGGAGGTGCCGATAGCTTCTCTAGTCCTCCTGTTTGTGGGATTTTGGCCTCTCCTCCTGGTCTGGTTAGCCCTGGGCTGAGTTTTAGGGCTATTTCTTGAATTTTGATAAATCCTTGCATTACATTCATCATCATTCATTTTAATATGACTCAACACATCATATTTATTATGCAGTGAGACTTCAGATGGTGGAGTGAGTGCTGGAGCTTTAAATTTCCTGCTGGATTTACCTCTGCGACGAACAACATCAGACCAGGTTCTGGCCGGGGTTGATGACTTTGGTCTGGCACCAACAGTGTTCCAGAAGGAGAGATCAGTCTGATGGTCCGGTTTGGGATTTTCCTCAGCTATTCCAATGTCATTTGAACACATCCAGGGAAGTGTATCAGCCAGGTCTGTAGCGGGAGGCTCCACATTCGACATGCCTTCGCGTATGAAGATGTGACTCAATCCATTTGACAACTCAGTAGCTTGTACAGAAGCTACTACAGAGTCAATAAATTCTTCATTCACACGAATGTCTTGCAGTGTTTCAATCCTCTTCTCCAGCTGTGTTATCCTCAAAGAAAGTTGCTCACACTCAGTGCAGCTCACTGATACTGCAGGGTTAGGAGACATCGTTCCACTAGTTCTCCGATGGAAATCAACTAAATTTATCAAAAAATATATTCGTTCCAGTGATTTATAAGTGACCAGGAGTCCTTGTTCCTAAATTTCTTGCCGGTAAAGATAAGAAAAAAGAAGAAAAAAAGAAGAAAAATGCAAGCAGAAAGGAGAGCAGAGCAGGAAGCGTCCGCACGGCAGCAAAGCACGGCAGCAAAGCAGGAAGCAAGGCCGGGGAGCGTATATGCTGACTGATAAAAGAAAACATGCAAATTAATTTCTTCACAGCACCTATTACCAGGCTTGCTAAGTAACTGAACAACAAGAGAGCAATATTTATGATATGGTTTTTAAAAGTATTTGTTAAAGAATTTGCAGACATAGGCCTGTCACATTTAACAATATATATATATTTTTTAATTATGCTTCATAATCATCATACAGTATTTAACAACACTTAGAACATCTAAGGGAAACTGAGAGAAATACTTTATTCCCTCTTTTGGTTTCCCTTCTTATGTACCCCCTTCAACTCAGTGTGTGCCTTTCTTCTGCCATGGACTCGCTATATCTGCTATGTGCATATTTTTGTTTGGAACAGAAGCAGGTTTGGTCATAATTATAAATTCAATAATCTAAAAATCAGTTAATTCAAGCTAATTCATGACATGTATATGACTTAAAAAAAGAAACTGAAAACCTGGAAAATGAAGCTTTTGTTAAAATTAAATTAACAAAATTAAAGAAGCCATGAAATCAAAAACTAGCATCTTAAATGAAGCATGATTATTATAATCTTAAAAAAACATATTAGTCTATATCAAGCAGTTATTGTTCCAACATGACCTTGAATGCAGCATTTTGTGCCACAATGACATTGAATGCATACTCTGTCGCCGTCTTACACAATTCCTCCATCTCTCTTTAATTCAGGGATTTCTGAGCTGAAACTGTTTTCTTCATGCCACGAAACATTACTTTTCTGTGTATATTATTAATGGGTATTAAGGAATAGCTTCCCCAAGGTGTCTCTCTCGTCAGCATGCTAACTAGCCATGTGCTAATCACTGGACATTGAATGCTACTGTCCCAGCTGAAGGTTCAGTCAGTGACTGTAATGCTAATCATTTAAAACATGTCTGCATCTTCCTCTGTAATCTCAGACTTAGCAGCAGAATAATCTACAGTAAATCTGTCACACCTGCAAACACACACAAACAGGAAAAACTAAATAAGCTGTTTGTGCACATGCGTGTGTGTGTGAGAATGTCAGGGTGTGACCGAGCGACAAGGGCGACAAGTCAGTGTGTGTGTGTGTCTGATTTCATGATGGCTGTGCTTTAGCTTGACACACCCATGTCATCACATATCCACACCGCTCACAAGACATGAACTCTCCAATTACCCTTTGCTAGTGTCCCTATTAACCTACACACACAGCAGTTGGAAGCTGTCTTATAGTGCAGTACCTTATTCAGGAGTACCTTCATGAATCCACGCTCAGAAACAAACTTAGCTTTATAACAGCAGAGAGCTCATGGGTGTCATTTCTTTTAGGGTTTACAATATATTTTTTACTTTGGGTTGTTCACTATCAGATCAAGTGATAATCATATTTTTGGCTAGTTGGCATCTCTGCTTTGGTCTCTACCATCGCCTTAAGGCTTCCTCTTCTGCCTTTTTATGCCTAGTTGGGCAGCAATGAAGGATCGCCATGCCAGACGATTCTGGGCCAACTTTGTCACCGTTCCCCAGGTGTGATTCAGGATCTTCATCTCGTACTCTACCGTTTGATGTCAGGTGTTTTTGGGCCTTCCCTAAAGGCTGTTATGTCTTTAAATGTTCTCCAGCTACATTTTAAGTCTTATTGTAGTCTGGTGATGAGTCATTATGCAGATCAGCTGCTGCAAAATGACTTCACAGAGCAACAGACAGTAGCTCTCACAAACTTTGAAACATTTTTGTCATTTTTCACATCTGACAAATGTAATATTAATAATAATGGCAGAAATGTAGTTTACAATGTCATAAAAAATAGTTGTAGGGATTAGATTAAATGCAGCAGTCCCACCATCAGCGAGTCAGAGTAGAAGGGATGTATGATGCTGAATGTGTGATCAACCCACTTTGATATGGTGGTAGTTAAGCCACACATTACCAATGTGAAAGCATCAAACCTTCAAAACCCATAGTATGACTTTACAAACGATTAAACATGTCCGAGAGTAATTTCAGCCTTAGTGTGATTTATTGAACAGTCTTGTGTTACAGTCTTGTGCTCACTGCACCATAATCCCTGTTATTGTAGACAGATTATTGGCTAAAGCTGGTTGGTGAGCTCATTTCCCACTCTGTGAATGGATTTTATCTGTGTTCATCATCGAACATACACAAACACTGTGTTTTTGGTGTCAGCTTCCAGAGCAGGGGGCTTACCGGACATCGGACTGCGACCATGACATCATGCAACCTCATACAAGTTTGCTAACTGAATGCTTCTGCAAGCGTGTTACAAATCTATTGACATAAAGCTGAATTTTTCAGTTATCATAAATATTATTATTGCACTGAAGCTGTTGCAAATGTGAGCAGCTACCTCCTTACAATATAACTTTTATTTATTTATTTTTTTATCTGAATTTGCTGAAGGCAAGCTACAAATACAGATCTGAAAATCACCAAACACGAAAAGGAAAGACAGCAGCATCAGAAGTTCTCCCATCTGCCAAATCTGGCACTCAGAAAAAAAGAGTGTGCATTAAACTTTTACATAATCAATCTACTTAAAAAATATTATTATCAAAATCAAACTACATTAATCTTGCAAAGGTCGTTTTCATAACTTGTAAACTGAAACACATCTTTAAATCTGATATCTACATTTTAGAAAATGAGCTAAATTAGCAATGAGCAGCCATTTAAAAAAAAATGTAAAACTCAACCAAGTTTACGTGATGTCTAGTTTGAATTTAAAATGTTTATTGAACACACTACTGAGCAGACACTGTTTGATCCATTTAATTTTATTCAGCCCTAAAGAAAAATCTGCCCTGAAACTACATGTCAAAATTCCTTTTTTGTCCAAAAACCTCCCAACAATCAGGTCTTGATTGCAATGGGAGAGTGTTTTATGTGCATTCAGACCCATGTTAAATTAATTTGCACTAGTTTTGGTTTATAAATGGCTCCAGACTGGGCAACAGCAGACCAGAACAAAACACCCTGCACCAGTTTCACAGAGGATGCTGCAGTAAGCTAAATTTTTCTTTCAGAAACACATATCTACAATGGAAGCTCTCGCACTGATAGCAACAACTTACAGACAAAAACTTACAATACTGATCCATGATCAGGCCAAAACAAATAAATAGAATGATTTTTTTCCAGTGAGTTATGGTTATCAGAATCACCTTCTGCAGGATCCAGCATTATGCCATGCAAACATGTTGTTTCATGACATGGGAGGCAGAGGGATGCTGGACCAGATTTTAGCCCACAGAGAACCAATGATAAACCTGTTACAAATACAGTAGGGGAATGCCATAATTGGTTTGTTTTAGCTGTTGTATCTGTGTTTAAATTCCTGATTTAAACATGTTATTTTGGTGCAGAAACAGAAAATCTGAAACTGTCTGACTTCAAAGTACCTGAAGCTGCATTTCAACCAAAAACTATTTAGCTTAGTCAAACAGTAATCTCTTCAGGTTGCTTTTAAAAACATCAACATACACCTGAACATCTCACCTCACCTCATGTCTTCCTCAAATGTCTCATACTGCCCTCCAAATTTGAAACCTGAAAGCCCTTTAAATGGGCCACAGCTGATGGCTCATCTCTGATGCTAAAGCATTTTAACACTGACGAGGAGATAAAGTGTTAACTTCTGCATTGCATACATTCTGCTTTATCACATTACCTGAAAGCAACCACCACACCAAATGTTTACCGTGTAAACACACATGACTGAACTATTTGCAATAAACTGTAATGTTTACTGTTACTCCACCCATCTGAAGAGTTTGATACTTCCTGTCATCCTAGCTAAGACAACCAGTGCACAAAAAAGGGATTCACTGATTCCATTTTGTGCCACTGCTTTATCAAAAAGAATAACTCGAGACGGTGTGCTGTGGAGGTCTTTTTTGAAGTCCTGAGAAAGGTTGAAAGGGCACGATGCCAAACTTTTAAATTAAATGGGACTTGGCAGCACATAATTCAGAGCATTATCAAAATTCCAGCTCAAAGCACCACCCCCTTAAAAAAAGTGTCCTGGACAAAGAGCTCTGCAGGTTCAGCCAAACATTTGCAAAAGTGTTACTGACAAACATAAGACAAGTTTAAGACCTAAAAAGTTTTTGTCGGCATCATTACTTCAGATTCACACCTGAACAAAAGTATTATTTGTTGTACATTTTTACTTCCTTGATCTGGGTCCTGTGACCTGGTCTGAGGGATTTTGGTGATGTAGGATTAACTTCTTGTTAGATTCCTGTTTCAAATCCTTGAATTATTTTATCAGTCCATTCTTTGGCTTTCAACTTTTTCAAGTTCTGCAAGCTTTAGATGTTTCCCTGCTTCAAAACACCTGATTCAAATTAATGGACCACCATGCTGGATCAATTTTGTTTGAATCTGGCATGTTGGAGCAGGGAATCATCTAAAATCTGCAGGACAGTGGCCTTTCAAGGATGGATAGTCTTATCAGGGACTGAAGTTGGCGATCCCTGGTTTAGATTGTCTTACTGCTTCATCTATGCCCTAGGTATCCATGTTTACTTCCTACTCTTCTCTTACATCTGTCCTCTGCTGTTGGTAATCACATCTCCTTATTTGTGACCTCCCTCTGTAAATACTTGTTGGTTTATTTTGTTTGTTGCCAGGTTCTTGTCCATCCTGTCCTGGTTTGTTTTTCTGTCACCCCATCTTTTCTTTGCCAGGTCTGTATTCTGCTGTAAGTTTTGCTGTTTAGTCTTGTTAGAGCCCTTTTATTTATCCTGCTATAGCATCAACTTTAGCTCCCTTGCTCTTACATCTGCCTGCTGCTTGCCTTGTAGTCCTGCGTTTGGGTTCTTCCTCCTTGTCTCTAAATGTTTATTTTATGCTCTTTTTTATACATATGTTATGTTGAAAGAATTATGATGTGATACATAAATCAGTAGAGAATGAAGGGTTTGTAATATGAGTGAAAGGAAGCTTTTGGTGCGAACGCAGCACAGTGCTGAACAGGCATGTAGGAATGTCAATCATGGAGGAATTTAAGCTACAAAATTAGAATAAAAAATGTCTTCCTGTTCAGCTGAACGTTCAGTTCCTGTTGTGAACTTCAGCAGAATTCATCATCGAGCCTCTCAGTTTCCTTCAGCTCAGTTACGGTGTCACATTAGTTGGTGGAGGGGTGGGAGGGCAAGAATGCAGCTGTCACTGTGCGTTTTTTGTTTTGTTCTTTTTTTAAAATCACACCATTGCTCTGCCTAGACAAGACCTGAAACAATAACGGTAAGGAGAATATCTCAACAAAACAAACAAGATAAAGACACTGAGTTTAGTATTCTATGACAATTTTGGGGACAAATGATTGACTGGTCAGGAAAACATAAGCATTACTCACAGCTGTTGTTTAGAATATGTATAATTATGGAACAAACTTGCAGTGGAGAAGATAAACTGTTTGGGTTTATTTTTGTTTTGTGCTCCTTAACACACCCACGCATAAAAAAGCTCAAACTAGTCAATTTGGTGGAGATGTAAAACTTATTACTAAACTTATATTTTATTCTTGATGGTGACAAAATGAATACAAACCATGATGGATCCAAAGTTTTTAGAATAACATTTCTAAATGGATATTATTTCCTCTTTTTGATTAACACAAGCTCATTTAAGTCCACCTAACCTATGTTTTCAACACATGGGCAAGTACAAAAAAATACCAACAAACACTGAAGGTGTCATGGCCGCCCAGAGGGATACGATGATCTCTACATTAACAATATCAACATACAGTGGAAGACAATACTGAGCATTTCCAGAAAGTTATTATCAGGGCATCCAAGACCCTTTCACTTCAATTTATGTAAACCCCTTTCTAGCACAAAGAAAAACACAACTGTGGTTTACAGCTTATACAGGTAAATGTAGATAAACTGTAAGGCTAAATAGGCACTATTGCCTTACACTAAGGAATATTGGGCATATACAAAGTAGGCTAAATGTCATTATTCCCTCAAAGCCCCCATTTGCTATTTACTCTCAGGAGTTTACATTCCTGCAAACATCCCAAATAACAACCTGATGGGATCTGATGACATCTGTGGAAAGCCTGATCTACAAAGACCCATCCCTCAACCCACAGACCCACTTTGAGACACCTTCCGGTGGTCTTAGTCCACACTCATTGGCCAGAACTCCTTTGGTGGCACTAAGAGGGCCAACTTAATATCAGTCAGGTAACCATAATGTAATGGCTGAACCCCAATGCTTTGTCTTCCACTGTTTTCCTGGATATACAAACAAAGCTGAGATCAACTGAATTAACTTGAATAGTAAGAGAAGTTGCTTTAACAGTCAACAACCAAAGAATGCCCCCCAAAAAATTAGGCCAGCTCAAAATTCAAGAAGACCATTTCATACTGCTCCAACGACCTGCCGCTACTAAGAACCTGACAGGAATCCAGCAGGAAGTGGTGCACTGATTGACACAGCAGCTTGTTTTCCTGGTGCATCGTTAAAATATCATGATGACTGCTTGTCATATGGAAAGTGGGATGTTATATGGAGGACTTGCAGCTGTGTGTCGAAGCCCAAGGTTTCATAATTCTACAGTCTACAAACATTCAACATGAAACACGATGCTTGTCATAAACTTGAAACATGTCAGAGTGGAGACTTGATCAGCAGAGTGACATTCCTGTGCAACTGCATTTATCCATTTAAGATATGCAAAGAATGCACTTTTCCAAGAGAACATTTCGCTCTCGTGAAGCCAGATTTGTTCCAACATGGAAAACAGAAAATGCAACAGCTCTGAGGGATGTTATATATAATTCTAAACATTCTTATTTACATTTATTTCCAGGTTTGATAAATATAATAGGAAACAAGCTCATATTATTTCCTCTTTGAACCACTGCTTGGGGTCTATAGTGAACCAAAGCTAAAGCAGGGATTTACTGCATTGAGCATATCACATATCACTGGATTCAAGAGGACTTTTTCTGTTTACAGCAGCTGTCTTTCTCCATAATCCCACTGCTCTAAGTTAACAATGTAAAGCTCTATTTTCACTTTTTTAATCTGTAAATTTTAATCGCTCCTGTCTAATCTTTTTTTCCTCCTTTTACACAAACATACAGAGCATGCGCCACTGTCCAAGGTCAGGTGCTTCCAGTCACATCAGTCTGCAGCATGAAACTGTATCCACAGGACACTGCATGTGCAGATTCATAGGAACAAAAGCAACAGGAATTTATAAACACTCATTCACAGGGAAGCAAATAAGATTGCAAACACACACACATAAGTATACACATCTATAAGCACACACACCATCACGCACACACTGCAGCAGAGTGGTGCAGCAGAGTTGGCACTGCAACCTGTCCCATCAACAACCCTCAATCTATAACGTCCCACATCATCCAAAAATGTCCCATCTCTGGACCATTTAACTGCCACTTCATTGAATTCTACTCTTATAAAACCCCCACTCATCTTAGCTTAATGCTAAGTAGAAGTAAACAAAGTCTAGGACTTTACAGTATAGTACAGTACAGACTTACTTCTGCCAAATATTCTGCTGCCTCTTCCACTGCCATGTTTCTCTGCCTGCAGCTGAAAGTGTGAAACCTGAGCACTCAATTACTGTAGCAGCTAGCCCTAGCCTGGAAGCTAGGGAGAGAGGGATGGGGGCAAGAGAGGAGAGGCAGGGAAGGGGAGGGCCTGTCTGTGGTGGAGGGAGAGAGAGAGATAGGGGCATTATGTCACAGCTAAAAATACCTGAATAGCAGTGAGAAAGTCCAGAGCATGGTGGAGGGAGAAGAAGGGGGGAAGTTGAAGAGCTTCAGTGTTAATCTCCAACCAACTCTCGCTGGAGGAACACGGGATCACAGGGCACTCTGCTCCATGTGTGAGTGTGGACGCACAACCAGCTGCCTCATGTAACAAGTTAAACAGAAGTATGAATAACTTCTGCAACTTCAATTTTTGTCTTGGTGCATTAAGAAAATGCATCAGAATATGCTTAGAAACGGTTCTGACCCAATCATACATGAAGACAGAACCCTTCCTGCTTTGCTACAGGAACTTTCCCACCAGATCTCTTTTAGCCATGTAAGTGATTATTGAGTAAACACTGATTATTAAGGGTGTAAAAATACATCGATTCAGTGATCAACAAGCCAATCACATTGACTGAACAGTGATGAAGTAATCATATGCAAGATGTACTTGAGGAAAAACATTGTTTACATCATTCACATTTATTTTGTTCTTCTTATTACTATAGTATTTCTTATTATTTTGATGATGAGGAAAAGGGTATGATATTCAAAGGTATAATGCTTAACCGTGATTAAAATCAGACTGTACAACCTTGATTTTTACAACTAAGTTCTAAAAATATTTGGTTTGCCACTCTAAAGAGGATAAAGTTTACCCTACATCCTACTTTAATGTCTATAAATAGATATTCTATTTATATGAAAAAAAAATAATGCTCATTTTACAAAAGCCTGATACAGTCTGTTTTTGTTTTAAAAAATAAAATAAAAAAAAGATAGACAACCTTAAAACTCTGGTTCTAACTTGCTTTGATGAGACTGACGCTCATGCAGATTCCTGGAGCTTTTGTTGTCCTGCTTCATCTCAAGGCAGAGAAGTGCACATCATAGTTTCTGATTTCATAGTTTCTGTTCCAGCCTGAAGCACAAGAAACAGCTGCTTTTTGTTTTATGGCAGCACGTCACACACCAGCAGATGGATAGCAACACATTGGCTGCTTTAAATGGACACTGTGGCTGGTTCAGCTGAAAAACCCAAAGAGGGAGGTGAGGACAAGAAAGGGAGAAAGTGACAGAGAAAGAGACAAAAGTCAACATCAGACTGACTTTTACTGACTGGAAAGAGCTCAGTGAAGAGACAAATGTAAGGTAAATGTTGGATTCACCTTCATAAGGGGATGCCAAAGTGCAAAACATATGCTAAGATTCAGTAGTGCTACATTAATTAAACATGGGACATTTTCTCATATCGACTGTCGGGCCCCGAATTGAATCAAATCAAACTAAAACATTGTGGTAGAATTTGTGATATTAGTAAACAAGGAATCATTATCCCCTATTCAGTAGATATATTTATTGTGATCAAACTTTACAATCCCAAAGATTATCGTATCTAATAAGTAATTTTATCAGAACATGACGACAGATGATCTCAGTTTTGGTTCCACTCATTACAGTATTCATCCTAACCAGCAGGTGTCGCTACTGAAGAACATGCCACCAGTAACAAACAGGAATAGCTTTAGAAGCAGTTGTAAAGGAAGCACATTATTAATATACAAACTAACTTTACACTTTTATGTGGTCTGTTTCACTTCTGAGAAACTATTTCATGTTTTGGAACATTTGTTGTTCCTTCTGTGGTTTTGATGATTCGTGCAGACGCCTGTAGAAACGGACCTGCCTGCACATTATTTACTGCAGCGCTCCCATTTGTTAAGTGCTCCTCTCATGCAACAGGCTGCAGGTTTCTTTTGTTCCCATTATTATTATGTTTTTGTAATCTTGAATTCTGTTCTGCTTTTTTGTGTGTATGTGTAGAAATAGTGTTTCGTCACCCAGTATCATGTTACAACTAAAATTGTTGTTTTGTCAAATATTGTGTTTTCTACTATGTTGACGTATTTTAAAATATTATAATGTGCTTGTGTTTTTCTTATCTTTTGTCCAGTTTTGCTACATGTTGCAACACAGGCTTGAAGCACAAAATGTACGTGGTTTTCCTCTTTACTGCAGCTAAAATCTGTGTTAACAGTGATGCCATTAGTAGCAGCGTATCTTTGATACCTGAGTTCTGGCCTGGATGGGGTGTACACCAACTACCCAGCAGGCCCCACTTTTCCTGTGCAGGTTTACTGTAACATGAGTAAAGATGACATTGATAATTCTGCAAAGAGGACAGCAAGGAAGGAACAGACTCAAGTTCAATGACTCCTATTTTGCTGTGTAATAAGAGCACCAGCTAAAGAAAACTTTTTAGCTGGTGTTTGGTGGATAAAATAGTATGTGTTCTAATATTTTTCAAGCTTGTTTGGAGCATGAAAACCAATTAAAATAGATGTGAAATTACAAAAATGAAAAATGACTGATGTTAAAATGCTCCATGCATTTCCCATTTGATATATTATTAACCTCACAAGATGAATTACTGAAGCTGAATTTGTCTTTCACTGAAAGTTTTTCTCAATCTAACTTCTATCCTAAAGCCAGGTCACTTAGAGAAGATAAGATGGCACCTTTAATTTTTTCATGAAGTCATTACAAATGTGGATCTGGCAGATCTGCTGGAGAGGACTGGTTCTGTGTAAAGAAAATTACTTGGATGATTAAAATGCCACTCAGTAAAGCCCCTTATTCTGCCGTTTCATTTCAACGACACTGATGAAATGAAGGGAAAAATGAAAATTTTATATATCTTACTAAAAGTAAGATTTGGTGCAAAGCTATTCCTGTCTCACCTCCTCTGGGTTTATGTTTTGGATATGGAGATGATGCACCAGCTGATCCAGGCCAAGACCACAAGTTGAGGGTCAATATGAAAGACTTTGAGGGTCAGAAGGTCTTTGCCCATTAATCAGCCTTCTTTGCTAGCTTAGAGTTGGAGGGATATTCACAATGAATCCAAATTTCCCATGACAGTCAGAGATCAAGACACACTGTGCCAGGCTGTGGTACTGAGGATTCATGTATAAAGTCCGCTTTGGCACCAGCTACCCAACAGCATCTATACCTAAAAACCTTTGACCCTGTGCAGCGGCTTTGCAGCAGGACACTCATGAAGCCTGGTACACACATAACGATTTTTGGGTTGTTTTTGTTCTGATTTTGCCTCTTCCTGACCTCGGACGGCAAACGCCCGATCATTGTGAGGTTTTCCTGTCTAATCATCATTTGGTCTGTGGTGTGTTATGAACCGATTTGTCCCGATAATCTGCTCTGAAACGGGTCGTAGCCAATCAAAAATATTGAACATATTTCAGAGCCGATTTCTGAGGAATGCCAACGACTCATGCATTGTGACTGTGTGGGTGGTGACGTGAGCCGGAATGTAGCCAATCAGAGAGCGAGCTGGCTGGGAAACAATGAAGTAAATAAAATCCTTGTTCACGCCGTCTCCAATTTATTTTTTTCAGTTCTGGCTTTTTCTGCTAACAATAGACCCAAGACCACCATCATTCCCTCATCCAATATATCCTCTTCCATACTGTGTGTTGTGTTTTCTGATTGTTACTTTGTTTCTTCTTCTTTGTTTTTTGACGGTTCTTGCCATGGTTCTTCTTCTACGTTTCGACGTTTGTGCCAGGAGGACTAGATTGTAGATGAGATGCAGAAACAGCGTTGTCATGCGCGTGTTGTTCTGTAATTACATTATCGGAGCACACCACACAAAATAAGATCAAAACTGATTTTTTTTTATCTTCACGTGTGAGGTCTCCACCAGATCGTTATGTGTGTACCAGGCTTAAAGGTCTTGAATGCTCCCTAAATCCACAATAATGACGCTCAGACCAATTCCTCCATAAAAACAAAACCGAGGCCTTGTGGTTGGGTAATGCATCTCAGTTAGAAGACTGGGATGCAAGGAAAATTTGGGTCAGTGGGAGAAATAAAGCAGACTGAGCGAGTTTTACCAGAAAGTGGGTGTTCATAGACATGTCAGAAAAACCTTACTGTGACTGACACACACACCAGGAGCTTTTTTTGCAATTACAGCAGAAAAAGCAAGAGCTGTTGACAAACAAACAAGGTTCATAAATAGCTCAACCAAATTCAGATTCCACTTCACAAGGAGGATGTAAACTGCCTGTACTTTACGAGATGACATGTTTCACACACAGAGCTTTGGAATCCTTTTAAATCTCTTCAATGATAAAACATCAACAGCTGCAGCTCTCATGCTCAGCTGCAGAATGAATATTTTTACTAAAGGAAATATAGTCCAAGTTTCGCCATTTGAAGGAACATTTTTTCCTAAAACTAGTGCGAGCTAGACTGGCTTGCATGTATAGCTCTGTGTGTTAATGCTCCTGAAATGTTTCCTTCTCCTTCTGCAACTATTTGCTCTACAAAATATTTACAAGATTATTGATCACACTTTTCTCATCCAACATACTAAATAGATCTGACATTAAACAAAGCAAGTCCTCCCTTGCACTAAACTGCTTTTTGGAAATCTTTTTTTAAACAGAAATGATGTCTTTTCTTTGAGATGATGCCATATTTGATAGAATTTTAAAATATTTGTAGAAATTCATCCGTTTTCACACACAGTTAAATGATGCGCCTTTAGTGTTTTATGGTGTCAGTGAGGGAAGGGAGCAAGGATACAAGAGCTAGAGAGGCGGGCTGCCATGGCAACTACAGGTCCTTAATTTCATGGGTTCATAATATGCTGCTGGATGGAGTTGAAACACTAAGTGGATTTATGGAAACAAAGCGAGTGTCATGGATTTGGCACCACATCTGGGACGTCACATACAGATGTTACAAACAAAATCATTGTCCCCGGTCAAGGAGACAAACTTTGTTTTTGTTTTTTTGTTATTTGCCTTTATTTCAGCTGTTGGAATCCCATATCAAGATATTAAATTCTAAAATATGTAGAGCACATTGACTATCTAGTTGGAGTCTTGTTATCAGATATTTCTGATTATTTAACATTTTGTTCTGAGTACTTGTTTGCCTCAGAATTTCTATTCTATTATTATTATTATTATTATTATTAGTATACTATTCTACCAAGTCATTACAGAACTGGGCTGGATTATTTTCTTTAGCGTTTAACCTGTCAGATGTTAAACAAATGTAGTATTTAGTCTGTGAGATGATAAAAACAAGAGCAAAATGGTCAAATTGAGTCCAATTTAAGATCCATTTAAGAGACTCTAAATTGCAGTTTTCAGTGTAGTGGTTGCTTCCCAGTCTCGAGCTTGTTCTTACTATGAATCATGATATCAGAGAAAACTGGACTGATTCTAGGGGCTAGAACCAGAACATTTAGAGGGAAAATGAATGTGAAGTCGTTGTAGATGTCGCTGTACTGGGCTTACTCCAACTAAGTGGCAAAAAGACACATGACTCAATGACCACATAACTGTTTGACACATAGATGTAAAATCATAGAAAACACGAAGACGTTGGGCTTTACTCAAAAAATAAATCCTTATTTCAAACTATTTTGACCAATCATAGCTCTTTACAGTAACACTTGTTTCTGGCTGTGTTTGAATAAGATGGAAACGGTGTTATCCACTGTGGTTTTCATTTACTGACACTTTGAAGTGCAACATGTCAACACTTTTACATGCCTTCCGGCTTTGCTATGTTAACTTTGCTGCAACAGAAATCAGGCACATACAAAACATGATTTTAACAGTATTCTAACAGTAATATAGATGCATTCCCTCTAGACTCAGCTGTCTGCAAGGACCATTTCAGAGACTGATCAGCAATCTTTGAACAAATCAAAATTTGGTCTTAATGTTTAGATGCCAAGTTTCCTTCAAGGCCATAATTCAATAATGCTTTATACTCAGAATGAATGACCAAAAAGGATTCCACAAATTTAAGTATATATTCGGCACAGCCGAAGAACAAATGAGGATAATTCCTATTGTTTTTTTTTATTGCATTTAAAAAGATGAGAGTCACAGAGTTCAATTAGCCACCCTTTACTTCCATCTATGACAAAGAATAACCCCATCTGGCTCACATTTTATTCAAAACATGACTGAAACGATCAATACATCTATCTATTATTTTCTTTTATTCTGTATCATCATTGTGGTGTCCACAATCATACAGATACTTTACTGAGACCCACATGTTCAAACACAGACATACCTGTACATACTCGACTCTCAGCTTGCCTGGTCATTAGGTCCTCTATCAGACCTTAGTGGTCACTTGGTGGTACTGCATTAACTGCAGTAGTAGACAGAGACGCATGTGCATACCTGATAATGTACTGTCCCTATATGGTATGTAAACAAAAAGACGTGTCTAAATTTGTTCTCTGGAAATGTCATCATTCCACTGTAGTATCTTATCTGCATTTTTATTAAAAATGTATAAAGAGCAGGTTGCATAAAAAAAGAGTCACGTTTTTAGAAAACGAGCTACATCATTTGCCATTGCTTATTGTGTATGATGACATCAACACAAAACTGGTATATAAAGGCAATGTATCTGTTTTGTCTGTGTGTGTGTGTGTGTTGTCTTGCCTCTGACTGACTGTTAAGTGCTGCAATCTGATTGGCTGCATGGCCACTGCAGTCTCAGTGTTTTCACAGCACTTGAGATACAGATGGAGGAGGATAAAACAGCGTGTAAAAACTCATCACCTCTTTTTTTTTCTGTCATTCTTTTCACATCTTATTTAATGTGCCAATCTCCAGATTTGCGACATGTTCTGTAAATTTCCAGTCCGGACTCACAAATCAGCTGGACACATGTTTAGTGTCTTTTAAAGATATTCAAACTACAGACTTTATACATTAGCCTCATCCTCAGTTGGCTATTCTTACAATTGGCTGACTGATATGCTTCATTCTCTTCTCACTGGGTGACAGCAGATGACGTTAGTCTGCTGCTGCTGGATGGCAGGCTCTGAGCTGATGTAAGGCTGTGTGCGTCTATATGTATGCATATGGTGACTATGAAGCTGTCAGACACACAAGCAGCCTAAAGGGAAACAGGGAAAAAAATTCTATTGACTCAGGTATCTTCAAAAACACACTCTAACCCCACCTGGCAGAATTTAGACCTGTGTGTGTTTTAACTATGACACTGCACAATATGAGCAGAATGAGGTCCAGGAAGAAAGAGAGCATCAGCTAATGTGAAACTGTTCCCTGCTTATCATCTCCAACAGAGACAGAGTCCTGGTCATGAATAAATTAAAATCTGCCCTCAGCCAGAAGCATGCATGGCACGCAGGGCATCAGCAGGGATAAACAGTGACCGTATGGTCCAGGCATGCATACAGAAGTCCTGTTCTCACAAAACTTGCAGCATCCACTTTATCCATGTCCTCTCTTTATGGAGAGAGCTAGATTGCTATTGGATTTTTGAGGCAACATTGATTAGAGATTAGCTAGACTAAAAGACTAGTGCATTGTAAGCAGCTCTGAGACTGGGACAGTGCAACAGCTCAAGTTACCATGATGACATGTTTACCGTAACCACCATGTCTGGATATGTTCGGATTAGCATACTGAAATGCTAAGTTTGGCTAACTGGCACAAAACCAAAGTACAGATATCAGAGTTTAGCAGATATTTTGTCACAAATGTCAGCTACTGATCTGTCTTTGTAACTAGCGATGTGTCGTTCATAAAGCAGCCAACTCTAAGAGCTGATTTAGGGAGAAATGAGTCTTTAGAAGGGGCAAGGAAAGACAGGATCATACCATTATGTGGCACGAGGAAGGGTGTAGACTCTCAGAAGACAGGGAAGAGTGGCACATGCAAGATACTAGGGGTGAAACCATACATCGATCCACATCAATACATCGATCATATGGTCAACGAGCCAATGACATCGATCCAAAATGCAAACATTGGTCAAAAATCGATAGAATAACTATTTATGAAACATATTTTTATTTTGAAAATTGATTTATTTTGATATTCCTCCGACACATCGTTTTCTGCCTAACCTCCAAGCGTGCTAAGTTAATAAGAAGATAGCGGTGTCATGGCGAGCAGTGAGAAAACAGTCAGTCAAAAAAACCGTCTGGGAAATAAATCTGCGGTTTGGAATATTCTGTTAACTTTGACTTGCTAATGACCTAGTAGTTAGACTATATGTGATAGTTGCTTGCCTAGAAAAGCAAATTATCATCTGAGGGAGCATATATTTCAGCATGGCTCAGCAAGATAGAGCGGTTGTCTTGTAGCCTGAGGGTTGCCGGTTTGATCCTCAGCCAAGTCTTGTTCATGTCGAGGCGTCCTTGGGCACGACACCGAACCCCTAATTGCTCCTGATGGGTCGTGGTTGAACACCTTGCATGGCAGCTTCCACCATTAGTGTGTGAATGGGTGAATGTGATGTATAATGTAAAGCACTTTGGGTATCATTCCAGGTACAGTAAAACGCTATATAAATATAAACCATTTACCAGGCTAGCTGTTAGCCTCTAAATATGCACAGCTCATTAATTTATGATATAAAACACTTTAATGTTTGTTTAAGCTCACAGAGTAAACAATGACCAAATTACTTTAGATTTATATAGTTTAATATGAATTAAGTATTCCAAGTAAAATCTGAAACCAAAAATCATATGATTAAGTCATCCTGTAAGTTATTTAGTATTTGTATGAATATTTAGTTTTTCAAATGTACAAATTTACCAGTTCTCAAATCTGACCTTTTAAAAAATAAATTAATAAATTAGAATAAAGGTTAAATTGTAAGATCAGTGATTTTTGAATTATTTAATTTTTTAACTTAAAGAAAAAGAAGCTTACTTTATCTTTTTTCTTTTGCTTTTTAACAACCAGATGGAAGCAAAGAAAACAAAAGAAAACAGATAACAGAGTAGCACTGCATGATCAGTGGCCCGCAGCATGCAGAATTTAACACAAATTAAGAAATTGCCTAGTTAATCAATAACACACTTCAGCTGGATGTCCAACATCAGCATGGCTGCTTCCGCTTGCTGCTGACTCTCAGGTCTTCTGGCCACGATGACTTACTGGCATAAGACAGATAAAAAAATACTTCCACCATAAAATGAAAAGACAGGAGTTTTTAAAAAGCAACTATTTATTATTAATTACTCAGTATTTCTCTTTTTATGACTTTTTAATGAACAACATTTGGCATAAAAAAGCAGTTTCATGACCAAGTTAAGTTGTTGGTTTTATCTCAGGGTAACAGCA
This sequence comes from Melanotaenia boesemani, assembly GCF_017639745.1. NCBI lineage: Eukaryota > Metazoa > Chordata > Actinopteri > Atheriniformes > Melanotaeniidae > Melanotaenia > Melanotaenia boesemani. Next base: position 6,813,748 of record NC_055702.1, read on the forward strand.
TGACGAGGAACAGATGGAACAAATACAAAATGTTTTGTTTTTTCTTTTAGGAGCTTTTTAATAGTCCATAACTATAAGTTTAGCAAACATGAAAATAAAATGGAGTTAAACAGAATGAATCACTACTGGTAAGTGAAAATTTTTACCATAATTTTACTTCTGTTAGAGGTTCAGATCCTCTGATCCTGAGTGAGACGCATTGCTGAGGTTCTCAAATGTTATATGTAAAACAAGCTCTAAACACCTTCACTATATGCGGGTGTTGTGTAATTTTTTTATGGCTTTTGGCATCTTTTTATAACCCCAAGATGAATCACGGTAAAATAATTCACTCCACAATGGACGGATGTGGGCGAAAGCCTCGTAACACCTACTGCTCCCTGTTGTTACTACAGCTCAAGTGGTAAAGCTACAGTCAATTCTCCTTAAAATAAGACAAGGCTTTGACTTGCTGCCTCAGCCTTTACAGAGAACGCCCTCTCTGCTGTTATTGTCTCACTGAACTGTCATCAACAAGAAACAGACTCAATAATAAGATGAGCTTAGTGAGGAGGATTTTTTTCTAAGCTTAGTGTTAGGAAACACCCACAACATTTCCTGATAAACTACTTTATGCTGTATGTTTGTCTTAAGAGGTGTACAAATGAATGGAGGATGTGGCTGTAGGGGTTTCCTGTTTACCATGATATTAGAATTCAAAACAAACTGGTATAAAACCAGCTCTCTGAGAAAATAAAAACTATCTAAGTAAAAGATCTAATCCCTCTTTATGCCTCACAATGTACTGGGTTCACAGTCTGGTAAACTCAGCATTACTTTCTGACTTTCACTGCTCACTACATTTCATGGTCCACAGCTAAACTATCTTAGTTTATCCGGGTTAGAAAATTCTGGAGAGAGGTTTTCTACATCTTATCTATGATAGCTGAAATGGAACCCATATCAAACTTTAAGAAAAGTGAATAGATGCTTAACATAATTTAAGCGCTGTATAAATATACTGCTGCAAAATCCTTTAAAACCTGTTTGTACAGGATGGCTGCAATACAGATAGTATTTCATTGTGCTCTCTTTTAAAATGTTTTAAAAACTGAGAGCTTTTTCTTTTAACTAATTAAAGACTAAAAGACTGAAAATTATTAGTTAATAATTTAACCCAATAGAGCCCAACGTGACATGATTTAAGCACAGAGTTTCTGAGACATCATCTTAAAAACAGATAATAATAGATAATAAAGACATCATATTAAAAAACAAACAAACAAACAAACAAACAAAAAGACTTTTCTTACCATTTTTTTCATGGTTCAGGCCTTAAAGGCTAAAATCAACCTAAGAACCAATAGATAGGACATATGATATAACTGGTATTTTGTGTTTACAGGTGAGCACCATATTATGGTGATATTCAGTTTCCTGAAAAACCTCATAGTTTTTAATATACAATTAATGGTACTAATTTGTAGAAATATATGCAAAATTTGTGAAAGGGTACCTATATTAATAAGCTCTCCACACAGAGAAAGCAGGTCTTGTATCATTGAATAAACATGTCTGAAACAAGAAAAGCTTCCTCTCTTTTATCTGAGTTGACCAAGTGGCAACCTCCGCCTGTACAATGTGCGGAAGTGCAAGAAATTGCAATTCACCCCTCATCCGCTAGGGGCTGGCTCCAAAACAGAGCAAATCCACAGACTTCCATGTTAAAAAGACCAACTTCACAGCAGAAATAAACATGTTTAAAGCCTGGTACAAAAATCCATTTTAGGATTAATAGGTCAAGTTTACCTTCATGACAACTGTGAGGGGGGTGAATTTTTTCTAACTCATCCGTTTGAATGTTATTTAATCTTGAAATTAGGCATAATTAGGTGTGCGTCCTTTTGATTGACAGGTATTCAATATCCACAGAAAGAAGGGAGAGTGCAGCACAACCACGGTTTTAAGCTGGCTAACACTGTGCCTTAGGTTTAACCGCCTAGGGGTTAGCTCTTAGCTATAGGCAGCCCGGAGTTTGATGGTTGTCAATCATCCACCCCCATCTTCACAGCCCCCTCTCAGCTCCACCTCATTGCCCATTTTTGGATTTTCTGGGACTAACGACATGCATGACGCTACCAAGATGGCGACGTTGGGAATGCCCAACGAGCTTCAATTTTGCTCATCAGAAACCTATGGGTGACATCAAGGAGGCTCCGCCTATTTTTTATATATAGTCTGAGTCTGACACACATGAAGATGAAGGAAATTGTGGTGAATGGTGTTTGAAGGTGCAAGCCTCTGTCAGTCTGTGTTTCTGATCCAGAAAGGTCTGCCACTGTTCACCTTCCAAACCTCCACTTCACACAGGAAATACAGTCAAGGAGACAGGAGTCTCACCTCCTATCTGTTGGGAGTCTCTGCTGGAGCCATGCCATGGATCAACACCTTACACACCGGGAGTACACTGTCTTCTCTACAATGTACACTGTCACTGTCTACAATAACCAGTGTCCGAAATTAACTTTTTGACTCACCGGCAAGTTGGCCGGTAGATGAAAAAATCCACCGGCCAAACATATTTTTTACTGGCCAAATTATTAAATTATTTTACACACACATACCTCTACGCACATGTTTTTTTCTATAAATATATATATACTATGTTGTGTGTCGTATCCAAACTGAAAGGTGGAAATCACAGCAACATTGAACAAAGGCAACAAGAAAAATGGGTTTATTAGATAAAGTGTTAATGTCTGAATTCATTATTTAAAACCTAATCAGACTCGTCCCTCTCTACTCTTCGTGCTTTTACACAGTCCCTGAAGTCTGGCCTCCTGCTCCTAACAGTCCTTGTGCCACAGCATTACAGCCTGGGTGGGATCATACTCCCTGAGTTTTTTTTTTGTTTTTTTTTTATTGTTTAAAAATTAAACTTAACAAAAACTGATAATAAATTTAAAGCTTATTGATCTGATTCATGACAAATCAGTAATATTGAAATAGCTTATCAATAATCATAAAAGCTGATTTATAATATTAATGAACTTAATAACTGATCAATAATAAGCAGTATCATTAATATTATATTGATGAGTTAATCGGTTGACAGCTGTTCATAGTCTTGTGGAGTCAAGTCACGCCCGTTAAGCAGCTGTCGTCACCCTTCAGGTTGAAAACAGCTAAGCTAAGCTTGTGGGACGAGCAGATGTGTTACCACCTACAGTCGGTACGTGAGAAGCAAGTGGGACCGTGAAGCAGATAGGAGGCGCCGCTGTATCCAAACCATCACTTTTCACTGAACTTTCTGGTTGGGGCTGTAAGCTCTGCTGATCCTCCAGTTCACCATGCATTCTTTTGGAAAGCTGGCCGGTTGCTAAAAATCTTCACATATTTACCCAAGTTAATTAGCCTGAGCTAAACGGTAAACAGAACTGAAACAGTGCAGCGCATTCTAGTGCCACGTGCGAGTGTTTGCATCAGTGTGTGTTTGTGTACGTTTGCGTCGTTCATACATGCAGACAGCAGAGGAACATAAAGAAGAAATCCACCAAAAGGACGACTGAAAAACATGACTAATTTGGTACAAACATTTACTCGCCATTTGGCGGAGAGTCTTCTGAGATTTACTCGCCAAACAAAAAATTTACTCGTATTTGGCGCTTGGGGAGTGTTAATTTCGGACCCTGACAATAACCCCTTTAAGATCCACTCATCTTAACAGCAACCTTGACAGATTTTGCTTGTTGCTTTTTTATATGCATACTTTAATTTGATATTTTAAAAAAAAGAAAAGTAAAAGAAATTCAAATTGATAGCTACTTCCTCACCAATTCTCCAAAGATACCGCCTCTGTGACAGTGGTTTTACAAAACTATGTAAAAAACAAAACAAAAAAAACAACAACAACAACAAAAAATCTATTTTTTCACAATTTTTAAATGATGTCCAGCAACACTGGGAGTATGAACTGTTTCTTAGGAAGGCCAAACTCCACAATTGGAAACCAAAGTGGCAAAAGTGGAATACAAAAAGCCCAGATTCCGTTCCACTTTGCATTTCTTTCACTCAATGTTTTTTTTCCAGTTTTAAGCCTGAAATGCACATGGTCAAGTTTAGGCATGAAAACGTACTTGGTTAGGTTTAGGTAAAGATCATAGCGTAGCCTACAGCTGATCCTTTCTCATGGTAAAACCGCATATTACCTCATAAGTTGCCATCATTTGATCTATGTGATATTTATCAGACGTCATTTATTTTTAACATCATAGATTTTGTTGTAAGGCCAAAGACCATGATGTTTAAAGTGGATAACTTAGATAAATAAACCATATAAGGATCCACAACTCCATTCACTTGTTCCTAAAGATGTTGTGCATTATTAAATCAGAATTCAGGTTACAGTCTGATAGGGGCGAGGGTTGAACATTAAGACGAATAAGTTGTAAATCCCTTTTATTTTGAAAACAGTTTATTGCCAACTAAAGTCCCAGTGACTGTGACAAGCCAATACCTGTTTGTACACCTTTTATAACCTTAATCAACAGTACAGGCAAAAAAAAAAAAAAAAAGTTACAGTTTAATTAGGGTTGTCCTGATCTAATCTCAAGTGTCAGTTCAGGCTCCCAAATGTGGCATCATTTTGTCACTAAGAACATCTCACCACCAGATCACTGTTGTTTTACATCAGCCACCACAGCAGCCATCGATGGACGGTGGCTAGCACATTGAAAATTAGCATATCAATAAAAGTGCATTTTACCAAAGCCATTTCTTATATATTCTTAATGATGTAGACACTAAATTTATTTTCTTTGCGTGAATAAAATTGCTGCAACTCTCTAATGTCATTGAATTAATGGAAGCATAAACCAGACGTAACAGGGACAGTGTACCACTTTGGCAGCCCAAAACATTTGCATTCCTTGTCATCACAGCACACAATAATGCAATTAATGCCACATTACAGAACATTTATCATTTGATATTATATGCTCATTTAAAGGTTCAATGTTATATTTTTCCGCTTTAGATTTAGACTTAATTTCATGGTGATTTGTGAAACTTGCAGCGAGACCTCTTTATCTCTTTGGTATTGGTTTTTGTTTTGTTTGTGGGAAAAGAAACAAGGAGACTTTAAATGTACCTTGGACCAGTTTATTTTGTCGATTTAAACAGAAACAGGCCTAAAAAATCTCCAAAATGTTTATTACTGAGGATGTGTACCAATTTTCCTCAGGCATTTATTTTAACACATGAATCTAAACTGTGGTGCAGGTATCCAGGTGCTGACCAGCAAGGAGAATGTGTACAACATCCCTGATAAATGCACTTCATTCCCTGAATAATATACTACAACAATCCATGAACAGTTTGCCTCCTGTGAACTTCATAACACAACTACATGGTTTTTGGGAGCAAGAAGAAGAAAAATTTCTGTGTTTGCGCCCACTATAAACAGGCTTCAGACCCATTCAGTTTACTGTATTTTCACGTCTTTATGCCAAACTAAAGTGGAGCCTTGAGTGAAATGAGAAGACAAAATGGGCTAAATCTGCTGAGATGAAAGTGTGTGTATGTGTGCTGAATAAATGAATGAACTGTCCCAGTTCTTAGTGTCGATCTTCTACTGCAGAGGACAGAAGAGAGAACAGGGCTGCAGGGAGGCGGAGGAAGGGAGGATAAAAGGCCTAACTAACAACATCCTCATCATTCTCTCCATCTTTTTGCCCACTCTCCACTTTCCTTCTTTTCTCTGCCACTAGTCAGCTCTCCTACTTAATCAATCGCTCTCCTTTATCTAACCACTTTCCCCCCAGCATGCCGTCACTACCCCCCGTAGTTTAATTTGATTTCATCCTTTTTCTTCCTATCTCTTTCTAGCACTGGGTTGAGGATGTGTTACCTCTCCCCCGCATCCTTGCCGACCCCTCCTCATCTTTCCTATCCACCAATCACAGCGCTTGGCAGCTTCTGCACCAATTCTGTGGCCCAGCAACCCCCTCTGAAGCCACATTACAGTCAAAATTGTATGCTGGTGCCAGAAGGTTGGGATAAAACACGCCACCTTTATGACTATCTTTCAGCACTTCAACCCTACAGTTTAAGCTCCATCTCCTCTACTCAGACCCTCCTTTTATTCCACAGCAACACTCATGTATTTCCCCCTCAACTCCAGCCGTCTTTATTCTTTGCCCTGTAATGGAGTCGTTCCATAATTCATAGTGCTCTCCACTCAGTTAGGTCACTTGTTTCTCTGCCAGGATGTAGGTCTGTTTGTTTGAGGGCATCATTACAAAAACTATCAAGACTAATTTTATTTGGCCTGATGAAGAAGTGGAGCATGGACAGATCTGCACATGTCATTTCGGTGCAGATCCGGATCGCTTCCTTTAGAAACATGAGAAGGGGCATTTTTTACATCTTCTCTTTGTTATTATTGCCGATGTTGTTGCAGCTGTAGCTTATGAAAGCTTCCATATGTTAGGCTTTGCTTCCTTTTTTTTTTTAAAGTTTTAACCCATAAGAACCCAACGTGACATATTTGTCACATACAGTTTCTGTGACATTTTGCTTCAATTTATGGTATAAACTTTGCTTAAAATTCTGCTGAACACAATCTGATACTTGTCTTCTTTCCCCTAATAGATACCTAGAAGCAGAAAGGCACATTATAATATTTTTTAAACTATCACATGGTAATAAATAGTAGATATAAATAAATTACTTTTTAGTTTAATGTTTCAACTTACTTTTTGTAAGTGGTGTCAAAAATGAGTAACAAAATGAAAGCAAAGGTGAGCATATTACACTTCATGTTGACAGCTCCAAGATTAAATAGTGTCATTTTATGCTAGTTTGCTCCTCTGTCTCTGAGTAGAAAGACAGCGATGAAAAATATCTGCAGCTAAATCAGAGACATGCAACATAAAGGTCTATTTTAAACTATGAAATATTACAGCTGCAATCAGTATGTTCTATTAACAGTAAAATATGGAAAGAATCATGACCAGACTGTGTTTTTAATTTGTTTCTGCTTTATAGGCTGCAGCTTTTATATAATTGCTCACTCTCACTATCTCTTTTCAACCACAGCAACCTCAGGTAACCACGTGTAAAATTCCCAATGCAGTTGAGACATTTAGTATCTGAAGAAATCAACAACAAAACAATAACCACTCAAATTTAAAGAATAGGTAAGAGTCAACTACTTTTCTTTGCGAAAGAAATGTAGTTGGAAGAAAATCTTGAAGGAACATTACTAAATATGGCTTGAAGATTTTGTGAAATCAAATCAGAGAAAATCAATAGCAGCGTTTTTCAAAATGAATATTGCAAAGAACCTTAATATGATGGGGCTAAAAATCTATTTAGAATAAAAACACTAAAGAGGCAAATTAAAAAAAGGGCTTAAATTTGGTAGGAAGCACAAAAATTAGACAGTGGATGAAGACGTGCATGATGGGATGTACTTGAGAAGACTTGATGCAGCAGTCCAACTCTCCAGTCATCTCTTTCAGCCATCGATCATGGAGAAAAATCAATGCAAAATAACTGTCGTGACATTTTATAAGCTTCTTGATGTTTCCATGCTAATCAAAGCTAAGTGTGGATCAATAAAATACCAGATTGTGTGATTCTGTCTATTTTAAATCATAGAGCGTTCTCTTTCCTTTCGATGTCAAATCAAAGCAAAAAGAAAAGTTAATTAAAGAGTTGTTTATATAAACACAAACATGACCATTTAAGGTGTTTTTGTCTTAAGACATAAGTTCAGGCTCAATTGTGCGTTAAAAGAGTTAAAATGATGCCCTAGTTTCTTTATTTATCTACAAAAAGTCCTAAAATGGTGAGAACATGTTTGTCAAGGAATTCTTTTATCTTGTTTTGTCAAAAATCTAAATGTATGCAATCAAAGATATCCATAAAATATTTGTTTCTGTCCGTTTAAAGTAGAAAATCAGCCACAAATTTGTCTAAATGCCTTCCATCAACATATTGCCTGATGAATTGATTGATTCATTGATTGAGAGAAAAGTGAATTAACTTAAAGAAAAAAGTCAATTGGCTGTCACACTTCCCTCAGATTATTCTTGATTTACTGTCATAAATACAAACTCAATCAAAAGATTCAGATATAGAAGGTGATAAGAGTCAATTCTTTGGACTACAAAATGTTGAGCCTTTTTGCTTAAAAATGAACTCAGCTGTGCTTTTTTTGTTTGTTTCTTTTTTTAAAGTCTAAAACTAGAAACAAAAAGGATTTGTGGATCAGAAATATAAAAACACAACAAAGAGAAATCTAAGGGTGATATAAAGACTGTATATTTAAATGGGGAGCAGGTCCGTTGGAGTTGAGGACAAAGAGAAAAACACACTCTGGTTGTAAAGCAGGAAGAGTGAGGAGGTTTCAAATATGAGTCTTGGCTTAAATAAGTGTCAGGGGATTAATATTGTACAAAGCCTGGTCACAGGGGACCTCTTTAAATGTGTGTGTGTGTGTGTGTGTGTGTGTGTCTGTGTGCGGTGCTCGCACCCACCCCCAGTCCCAGAAGCAGAAGTGTGACAGAACAATACAGGCTTCTGCCAGCTGACAGACAAGCCGGGATGGAGGAAGGGAGACATCGATAGACCCTTGTAGGGAGGGCGAGTAAACGATAAAGAGAGATGGTGGTTGGGAAAGGGGGTTGCGGGGGGTTGGGGGGGTAAAGTGGAGGAGACAAGAGGCGGCGGATAAAAAAAGCCTGTTTCAAGTCCATCCCAAAAATAAACCTCAGAAGAAGCAACATTTCTTTTCCCCTGTAAACCCGTGTCTCCAATTCACTTCTCAGTCATCCTTTGTGTACATATTCTGTTGAGTTCTACCTTCCTCCACTACATGTCTTATTCTAAAACAATTTCCTATTTTAATTCAGGCTTTTTTTTTCCAACGTTTTTATGCCTTTATAAGCCACGTGTCTTTCCAGTGAATCTAAACAGACCCATCATCATTCACATTATATCCAGGTACTTTATTATAAACTGATTTTCTGACATAAAGCCACTTAGGATATAAATTATAGAGCTGGGGTCAGAAGTTGACTATGACTCATTATGGACATGGCAATGCTGAGATATTTGTTATTGTCTAATCTGGAGCAGAATGGTGGTTCTCGTAGTGCACATCTTTAACAGGAATAATCCAAGAGTTTGGTGCATAAATTAGCTTATACTCAGGAACAGTCATAAAACCATGCGTATGTCATCTTATTAGATGATCCAATGTCTATCTAAATGTAGGCAAGATATGATTTAGTAATTATACATATTTAAACAGATTGAAATGAACCATTTTTTTATATGTGGAATCATTAAATTAATCAAAAATCATGAAATTCATTTAAAAAGCATAGAAGCAAGAAAAAAAAACTATTAAACATCAATTTCCCTCTGCAATAAAAGCATTTTTCACTTATATATGCAGTTCATAAAAGACAGAAAAAAAAAAACACAAGTAATTTTAATTTTGCCAATTTGCGCTTGCAAAAAGGTGTTAATAGATATTTTTTCTCATGTTGCTCTACCTCAGGGGTGTCCAAAGTTGGTCATGCCCAGTGAGTGCTGCTGCAGGTTTTTGATGTTTCCTGCTGCAGCTCAACTGAATTAAATTAATGGATCAACATGCTTGGGCAGCATTTGACAACAAGCTGTTGAGAAGAGTCATTTAATTTAAATCAGGTGTGTTGGAGCAGGGAAACATCTAAAACCTGCAGAACTGTAGCCCTCGAGGACCAGAGCAGGACACTGCTGCACTAGTTCTTCACCCTGACATCTCATTAGGTGAGTGTTTGAATCTGTCATGCCGTAGTTACTTAAGCAATGCTCTGCAGACTTTTGACCAAAGTTATTTCATTCTTACGAAATCCAAATGATTTATAAACTTTGTATCTGGCTTGATATTTGATGGTGCTTTGTTAGCAGAGTCATTCACAATCAACTTCCTCACAACTCTTTACTTTTAAGATGCAACTAAAATTCATTCAGCCTGGTTTTAAATGTAGAAATGGCCCAAAGACCATATATTATTCAATCTAGAGGTCTGTGTAACATCTTTAATGGATACAAATTGGAAACCCTTACAATATTTCTTTGAATGCCTTCTTGGCAGGATTGGTGGAACTGGTTGATTTCCTGTTCCAGACACAACTTTGAAGCACACTTCACGTATTTCTAATAGACGAAGTCAGAATTATATCAAGGCCCTTCCAACTGTCTAGAATTGAAAGTTTTCATTGTGGAATTAATAAAATTAAAATCTCCTCAACCAGTTCTGATATGCTTTGGGGCCCAGCATCTTGTTAAACACCAAGTTGTAGCTTCAGAATTCCAGAAGTCCTCTTTTTTTAAATTATGCATTCATTTTTAAAAGCTAAACAAGCTGATGCTAAGCAAACAGCTCAGTCTTTGTCACACTTGTGTAAAGCTATAATCCTCTTCAGATCTTCTCTAACCTAAATACATACTGTTTGTTGATAAATCAAATGAGTGGCATCATATTTTAGCATGGATATGAAAGTCAGTCTCTTTCATGTGACTATCACAGTGACATAAAATTAATTAGGTTAAGTTATTAATTGCAATAATTTGTATGACAAATAACCATCTATTGTACCAGTCAGTGTAAAATCCAGTCCGTTTTCCAGGAAGTTGACCAATCTGAAAAGCATGATGGACTACAGCTACATCCTGTCAGGCGATGGAGCTTAAAAGCACTGGGTTTCTCTTCGTTCGATACAGCTTGATTTTGCGGCGCATGCAGCTAATAGATTTAAAGGCTGCTTATGTGCACTGCTCTCAGAAGTGCTTTTAATGCATGTTTTCTATCTTCCTGTAAGAACAATAAACACCGGCTGCTGGTTGAACGCATAAAGCTTTGAGCGTGTAGTGTGATATCTGTGTAAGTGATATTGTCAGAGAGGGACAGAAAAAGCCATGTGGTGTGGGAGAAACAGAGCTCAAGCGAGGCGAGGAGAAGAAAAGCAAAATAATTGAGGTGATGTGATCCGAAGAGGGAGAGGATTTTTTTTGCACCCTGGTGCCAAGAACTGGCCCTGGGCAGACAGCGATATAGATTTACCTTGAGCGAGCCAAAGATAGCTGATATCACTATCTACAACGTTACGCTACAAACGCTGGGAAACTGCTGATGTCACCTTACATGCCCTCTTACGAGAGCAACACGTCTTCCTACTGTTGCCTTGATTGCAAACCACCAATCTGTGATCACGTGAGCTCAAGCCAAGGTCGAACCTCCACAGCTCCACATTCACACTTCCTTGATTCCTCAATGTCAAAACTAAAAGAGCTTGAATTCTCTTCAGTGTCAGCTTAAAAAGCGTCATAATGCAGTTTTATCACACATCATTAACTGCTGCATTTGTGCTTGCTGTTGCCTTGTGTACTAATAACATCCCAGTTTCAATTAAAGCTGATATTAAGGTCAGCTGCTAATGGTTATTAGCACAAAAGCAAAATAGGGAAGATTAATTATTAATCTATTCAAGCACTGAATGATCCTAAAGAAGATGACTATGGTCAACGTAAAAATGGGAGATTTGCTAATTTGTGGTCCAGGGGGTCTATCATGCCCTGGCAAAAATCTCCTGAGGCAGCTGGGGAATAATCTGGTCCTGTATCACAATGTTAAAATAAAAACAAAGATTAAAGCAGGACTCTAATAAACAAATGCAAAGACTAAATGGTGTTTTGAAAGAGCTTTATTTCCCCACTCACAAAGCTGTGTCACATTAGAGGTCTGTGTTGGGTTTGGGATAGAGTGGATTCTGTGGCATATGACACATAACTCATGGGAGTGGGGACTAATGGTCAGAAATCCAGAGGAAGCAGGATAAGTAAAACATTAATTGGAAGTCTTATCAAAGGCCAAAAGACCCCATAAAGAGGTCTGTAATTTTACCACTGTGTAAAGATAGACCACCACAGTGTTATTCTATTTTAAAGCTGATTGCTTTTGTTTCCCTTCAAACTATTATTCAACAAGATTTTAGCAACAATCTTCATGTTTAGTAGTTGTTTCATTGATTTATTGAGCAAAACTAAAACAAATCTCAGCTTATGAAAAGTACAACATTCAGAATTATGTGTTTTGTGAGTTTGGAAGAACCAATAGAGATATTTTTAATGGTTTTTCTGCTCCTACTCAGTTATATCCTCTCCATAATGGTTTTGAAGAACTGGAAAACAGCCAATGGTCAATATTTGAGAGACAGCCGAGGGTGCATCCAGCTACTCTTTTCTCTAAATTAAACTGTACCTGGATGATGGGCGTTGGATATTGATGCACTTTAGATAAAAAGAGAGTTCTTGTTCCTATTTTAAAAATTTCACTAAATATTTCTTGCGACTATGACTCAATTTGCATGTCTGCATGTGGGCTTGTTTAGTTTACTCCTATATTTCTAATTTTGTTCACAATTATTTGATTATCTGCATTTTACCCTGAGGAGGAATGAAGCCAGTCAATGCTGCATGAGAGGTGTGGTTCATCCTGAACGGATTGCCAGTTCAGAAAGAGACTGACACTCACACACAAACATAAGGCCAATTTTTAATCATCAACTACCTGAGAAAACATGCGGCTTCTGAGGGAATATGAAAACACCACACGTGAGGCACCAGCAGGTCCGTACCTGCAGAACTTTCCTGCTGTGATGTGACCGTCACCACCCAGCCACATTTCCTCATGCAATGCCATCACAAACATAGCAGCCGGTGGTGAGAGTGACCCCTCTATCCACTTTAACCTTGACACTAATGAGGTCATTGTATTGACTCTTAATGACAGGTGGCTAACCCAGAACTAATAATGGCTTCAGGCTGGTATGGCAAAATGCACACAGCCAAATCTTAAAAAACAAACAAAAAAACACGTAAGTGATTTCAGCTCGCACACACACACAGGTCAAAGGTATTCAAACACTGAACCCTTCATTAACATCAACCTCAACTGAAAAGCTCCCAATCTGCCAAATAAAGCCATCACTGCAGTAAGGATGATATTGATCTCAAATCAGACCTATTGATTACCTGGTAGTCAAAGATCAAGTCTAAACTTTGTCCTTGCACAAAGGCGGCTGTGCACGCGCACACACTAACATCCCACGCCTCACCGCAGGGCGTGACTGCCGATATGTCCGGCTCAGATTTATATTTCTTCCCTGAATTCACACGTTAACACAAAAAGAGGACACTCAGTTGAAGCAGCATCTTATATGAATTAATGACCTTTTATTTTTTTTTTCTTTTTGTTTTTTAGGTAATGGAAGCAAGTTGAGAGTGCACAAGCTTTTTTCTTATTAAATTAATTTTTAAGACAACAATATTATTCTAATGAGGTCCTCAGGTCTGTCAGCAGTCTTTTCTCTCTCTCACGCACACAGATGCTGCCAAAAATACCAGCCTGTCCTCTATAGCTGATCCCTGTTTTCCATCCATATTTCTTTTTTTCACCCATCCATCAACCCCCTACGCCTCAATATTCCCACTGGGATCACCCCGCTCATCCCACTGGGTGTTGTGTATGTGCATGTGAGACTGCATCATGACAAAAGAGATGCTCCCAGACTCTTTTAGACTGACACGTCTCAAACCTTCTTCTCTCCTCTCCGTCAGCTTCCCTGCTTCCATTTTACCATCACTTTCCTCTCCTTTCAAACTCCTCATCCTTCTCTTTCCTCCTCTATCTCTACCTTTTTCTTCACTTCACGCGGCCGCTTCCTCGCCTTCTTCTTCTCCTTCTCCTCCTCTGCAGCATTGAGGTTCTCGTCTGCCTTTTTCTTCAGCTGCGAGGCAGCGTGCGCCATGCTGGTTCAGCCCAATTAATCCACACAGGTGGGAAGTGGGGAAAGAGAGATGGAGCCTGGAATCAAAGTGTCCCCTTTAGCCTTTTTCCACCTCTGCTCTTAATTATTAGTTTTTGTTCCTCCTTTTCTTGGCTGTGCTTTCGTCTGAGGTGTGTAAGAGGGAGATTGTCCAGGAGACACTTTCCTCCTCTTCTTTTTCAATATTTCCCTCTCCCTTTTGTTCCTTTTCTTCCTCAGCAGCTATCCACAGAGTGCAGATGCTATGATCCAGTTTGGGGCAGGACAGAGACACGACATGCTCTTCAAAAATCGTCCTTTGATAAGGCAACTGCTTTCACTGCTTTAAGCTCAAAGTGCAAAATGAGTAAAGCAAATACAAATCTTAATCTAAAATAAAAAAAAAGTCATTTTAACAGCTATGATCCATACATAGCTGAAATTGTCCTTAAGTTCTCGAATTATATATAAAAATAGCTCAGTCTACAGGTACATTAGGAGAACTCCAAGATGGTCCAAGATGGGGCTCAAGCTCCAGCCCCTACCCCAGGAAAGAGCTCTGGCTTCTTGGTAAATAGACTGGTCCTGTTGGCTGCTTAACTGGTTCCCCAAGTCTGCTCCCAGCACCTGAGCTCCAAGCCATCCTCTATGTACACATTGAGACGCACACGCTCGGTCTGCGACGTCTCGCCGGGACACACAAACAGCAGGGAAATGACAGAGGAAAGGAGGTTGAGATCGGAGGAGGTGGAAGGGGAGGATGAGGAGGGAGTGGAGGCAAAGGAAGGGGGGGGGGGTGGCGGAGAGAGGTAGAGAGAGCAGCTGGGACAGCAGAAAAAAAGGAAAAAAGAAAAGGCGGGAGTAGGGATTGGATGAATACCTCTGCTCAGTACCAGCTGGCTATGGCTGAGAGATAAAGACAGAAAGAGAAAAAAGGGAGGATGATACCTCACACAGGGTACATACAGGACAAACACACAGTGGGGGTCCAGCATATCACATCGTGCACTACGTGTGCAGCCATGATGCTCCTGTTATGAAACTTCATTGCTCAGCCTCTTTCGGCATCCCACTGTCTCTCCACTGTTTTTCGTCAGAGTTGTCTGTTAAAAGAGAAATGCTGCAATAACAAAGATGAGGTCTGTGATGATGATGAAAATTTCATCATCATCACAGACAGATTTTACAGCTGAAGACCCAGTTGTACTTTAATCCAAATTGTAATGACCTCATTTTGTCTCACTGAGGTGAGACTGTATATCCACATTTTCTTGCTAATTGGTTTAACAGCCTACCACATGTTTGTCACCCAACATGACTAAACATGGCTGCAGGGATCAGTCAGTGTTGGTTCATCGCTTTGTCTCTGACTACAATACATGATATCTAATTGATATCTAAGAGGAAGAACGCTTTAAAACATCAGTGACGCTTTGACCCTTCATTTCTTTTCATTGTGAGCTGCCAGTAATTTTCAGCAATTACTGGAGGGAAACTTATTAAAGCAACACCACATAACTCTAACCTTAAAACTCATTTAGATGACACAGTGACATTCATTATGCACGTTCCCGGGGCCATCATTGCCCTGCAGCTAACCGAGGCTGAGAAACCGCATTTCACATCTTGGTGTTACTAGCCCAGCGCATCCTGTGACAGCTGTGTTTTGTTTTATGGCATGGCATCACACACCAGCAACCAGTTATTAACGCACGGGCCAATTTAGATGTGCAATACATCTTATTCAGCAAGGAAACTCAAGAACGAAAGTAACGGAGTAAGAAATAAGACAAGAATCAACATCGGACTGACTTTTACTTGCTGGAGACAGCTCAGAGAAGAAACAGGATTCAAGATGGACACCGAATTAGCCTTTGTAAGGGTACAATGCAAAAATCTGCTTGAAGGTTTTTGAATAACCCCACTCTCCAATTATATTTTTCATTTACATATTATAATTTAACTACCTAAAAGAGTTTAATTTATATTAGCCACATAGCTGAAAGTTATTTTGTTTAGTGCTAACTAGCATGCATAGAGAGCTTAAATGAGGTTGAGGGGCAGACCTTATAACCAGCACGTTCCTCACACCACATTCATCTCCTACCGCTGATTTGTTTGCAGATTCAGGCTAATTTGCTGTGCTCATTAGGGGACCGCAGGTTGGGAACCACTGATCTAGTAGATTACATTATGAGGATGATAGTGAGTCATGTAACAGTGGGCAGTATGAGGAAACAAATAAAAATGAACATAAGACTCTGGGTGTGGAGACAGGAGAATAGCAGGGTGCTGTACCTGCAAAGACAGTCATTTTAAGAACTACAAATAGATAATCTCACGCTTTCATAAACTTAACTGTCATGGGAACAGAGTTTCACCTCATTTTAAATCCACTGACAAAACCTGAATTTCAGCTCTTCCTTTGCATACAATTACTATAGGGACAACTATAGGGACGTAAGAATATACAGCTAATTACATCAGAGGAGAAGTATTCTGGATCCTGGATGATCATCTTTTATTATACATTTCTGCCTGGCCTTTCAGAGGCTAAAATGGGTCATTTAACATTGATGTAGATAATTGCCTTACAGGGTTTTTGCAGCCATATTGAATTTTCAAGTTATAGCGCTCTTAATAGAGGACTGATTTCAAAAAATTTTGCCCCTTTAATGATTTAGATCAGAGAAAACATTTTAAATTTCTTTAAGTGAGAAAACTTCTGTTAATGGCTACAGCGTGTGCATCTTTTTCTCTGTTTAAAATTTTTGTAGTGTATGCATGTACTACCTACATGTACCTAATATTTTCAGTTTTTGAAATAATTTAAAGGTGTATCCAGGCTGTTGTGCACTACTGCATCAATTTTTAAAATTATAATATATAACTGATTATACATTGATTTGCTCAGATATGGGAGAATACATGGAGGAAATCATTCCATGAGGGCAATCTGCTATTTTCCAGGAAGCACTAAGAGATCCCTTGTTTAAAGAAAACAAGCGACCCAGTTTATTTCTTGAGACTTGTTTATTTAATGTCAAGGCAACAAAATTAAGGCAACAAAAATTAATGCCCATCAACAATGCTAAATTGTAGAGGAGGATCATCTACATCTCATGGTCAGAGCAGAAACAATCATCAGTGAATGTCTAAAGGTTTCTATTTCTTACTCTGCCTGTGTGTTTGTGAGGGTGTGTGCAATGAGTGCTACTGTAGTATGAGCTCATGTCGGTAGACTGCAGCCATTGAATATTAACAACATTGGATTGGGGTTGGGACTGTGAGCATAACATGTGACATCAGAGGAGGCTTGCTATTGGCTGGCTGGCATGTGACAGAGTAGGTCCTACCTACAACATGACAATAACAAAGGAGAAGAAGAGGTGGAAGATGTCTCAACACAAAAACCTGATCTGGAGATATGTGAACTTGTTTTATACCACATTGCTCCGTAAAATAACATATGTTTAGATTTTTGTTCTTTTCTAAAAAGGTTGGTGAATTTTGTTGATGATTTCTTCCCCTTTTGTGGTAGTTTTTTATTTTGATTATGTATCTGTCTTAATGGCCTATTTCTTTATTTCTGTTGTTGTTCATGTGAAAATCTGGCCACTCCAGTCTCATTGGAAACCTGTGTTCATACAGCTGTTAAGTAATCTATTAATGGGGGCATCTAGTATAAACACTTGCTTACACTCATGTAAAACTCCGACAAGCACCACTGTCTGTCTGTAATAACGACTGATTGATGAAACCAATATTCTCATTACGTTTTCCCAGGAGAAGCAGTTGCTGTAGTTATTTCTGCAGGGTGTTAAACCTCATTACTTTTTCTGGTACATGCTAACATTTCACCAAATGAAGTTAAGCAGAAGGGCTGATATAAACCTAACATGTTTTGGGATGAACAGGAACACCTGGAGAGCCTTTAAATTCTCATCCTAAAATTTATCAGACCTTATAACGGCTAATACTTTGGATAATCACCAAACACCTCTTCCTGTTGCACTGCACTAATTAGAAAATGCTAGCACAATGTAGCACCTTAAAGAGCTGCTAACATGGGTCTTTAACTCTAAATACAATAATCTGAGTAGGACAAATCTTACAAACAGTCAATTCTAATGGCTGAAAAAGGAAAAGCTGTGATAATGAAGCCTGCAGTCTGCAGATGCTGTACTACAGTTAACTGTTCCAGCTCATATAGAAGCAAATCAAAGCTTCTATCAGACTGAAAGCTCATCATTTGTTGAAACCTTAGATCTACTTTGGTCACTATCTTTTCATTATTGCTCACTTACTTAATATACATTTAGCTGTAGTTTTCTAGGTATTTAAAATATATCCTCTGAGCTTTCCGTCATTCTTTAAGTGTTTCAAACAGAACATGCTTTAACATCCTCATAAACAGGACATATATCAGGAAAAATGCTTCATTAAGAGGAAAATTCCTTCCAAGTCCAAACCTGAGGCTAATCACAAACCTCAACTCACTGCAATATAATAAGTCTTCTGTCAGCCAGTGGCTTCAGTGAGGATTTATTGGACTAATCCGTCATTATCTCCATCTGTAAAAGAAGCTTATGAATTACACGTACTAGCCCTTAAAGGCTTCCTGTCTGTCCTGAAACTGGGATTAACAGCAGGTGATTTCTTTCAACGCGGATCAGATTTTTAAAACTATCCCAACAAAGGATGAGATGTTTAAAAGTGGAAGAGTTTGGCTTGCAGTCTCTTTACAGTAGCAAACAGCACGCTCAGTAAAAATGTCAGGCTCGAGATGCGGCTCAGCAGCAGAGATGCCTGCACCTTGCATTATTTTTTTGTGTTTGCTCTTACATAATCTGCTCCTTTCTCTTTCTGATCCATTTTTATAGTATCAGTCCTTTTGACCCAGTGCTGCTGATCTAACCACAGCTATGCTAACCACCGCCTGCAGCAAACTCCTCAACATACCCATAAAGCTGCAGTTAATCAAGTCATGGCTGAGGGTGCGTTACTGGCCTCCACAAGGGAAAAACAATATTGCTTCCCCCACCTCTCATTTCATGTATGAACACATTAACATAATGACCCAAATATGGAACATAAGCATGTAATCTTTTCAAGATAAACTGTTAACCTGTAACTATAATGACAACCTGGTCTTTTTCTTATCTCTATAGAGATAACATTGTATTAGTGGCTATAAAAAGAAAAAATATATATATATATATATAATAAAAAAATAAATAAATAAAAATAAATAAATAAATAAAAAAAATTGTGGTTATATATCACAAAACATTTTTAAATGCATTTTTCACATTTATAATTATATATAAATATATATATAGCTTTAAATGAATGTGTGAATCACTTTATTTATAAATAAATTTATAAATAACAACATTTATTTGTTTATTCATATTGCTTTAGTTTTGCTTATTTGTTCTAGTTTGTGTATTATTTTCTCATTTATTTATCTATTTTCAACTTCACTCGTTTAATTTCGGATGCTGGAATAGGATTTATTGCATTTTGTGGCCCTCCTATCATTCCATACTTCCTGATTCACTTCTTCATGTCCTTCAAACCAGCTCATTATTTAACCACTTGTCTAAACATAAGCACATACAACAAAAAAACTACATAAAAAAACATTAAAGCTAATTTTACCAAAAAGGGATAAAGGGCTGTGAACTTCAATTACCATTATAGAGGACTGTGCAAATACCTGCAAAATAATAAATTAATTAATCCTACAAATATAAGAAAAAAACATCATACCATTCTACAGCTTTTAGAGGTGCTTCTTTAATTATCTTCTGATGAAAATGATGAAGATTAATTAATGAAGATTAGTTAAACAGACAAAGAACAAAAACATATAATTCTTATATTTTAGACAATGCAATATGTTATCAAATGCTTAAAGAAAGGATCAATTACTATAATAGCCAGCGATAGGCCTGTCATTTGGGTTGCATTAATATTTGGCAAAGCCATCCAGATGCACCTTAAACACAGAATATTCTGTGAATTAATATGTGGCGGTAAACACAGCCCTCTAAAGTTACTCGTTTTTACAAACGTGCTCATAACGCACTCTGAATCTGTCTTAGGACAGTTTATCTATTTAAAAAGAAGCAGAAATTACCAATACAATCACGCAAACACTGCTAGTTTCTGGACTCACACACACACTTACATCAGAAAACATTTTATATGCAGGCGTGATTCCAAACGTGGACAGTTGGTCCTGTTTGTTTTCCTAAAGATTTGGGATGAGCAGTAAAAGCCAATGATGGGAACAACAGAGGTAAAGAAGGTAAGAGGGGAAAATTCTTGGTTTGATTTCTCTCCATGAGTTTTCAAATCAAGAACCTGAGAGTTTATATTCGTGTTCAATCTCCTTGCTTATATGAAACGTAAACGAGAGAGCAGTTAACAACACAGAGGGAAAGAAGATCATCTTTGCCTCATGCCATGAGAAAAACCAATAAACATAAAAATATTTAGTCTTACACAATTAAATGAACCCCCTTATTCCAAAATACTATTGCTTTCCTGTGGTCTGTGGCGCCCTCTAGTGGCAAAACTAGTTATTACTGTTTCAGCTTTAATCTTGTTTTTAAACTAATTAATTCTTTGAGGTATTTACAAAAACGTTATTATTTACCAGTTCTGTACATAACAGAATGGCAGGATGCAAATCCATTTGACCTATTATATGTTCTTGTAGAGGTTTCATTAATATCATGGAAGTTAATAAAATATGTGTGACATTATTTGATGTCTGTCTGTATGTGTGATGTCTGTTTTCTGCCTCTGACCTTGAATTATTTGGAAGGAACTCTGAGGGATGACTTTGATCCAAACAGTTGGCAGCTGAGTGTTAGATTTTGGTGTCAGTGTGTGCTACTGTGTGTATCAGATGCAGTTCTTCTTGTGACCACTTAGAGGCCCCCTTATACAGATAAAAACAACTGTTTTAAGGAGGAGCTGAAAGTGCCTGATGTTTTTGTTTGCATGTTCCAAACATAAAGGCTCATTTTCTAAAAACTTCCGTGGTATTTCAGGGGAAAGGTTCATCTTTCATGAGAAATTTAATTTTGCTCAGGTTAATTTTACATATTAATGCAATCTGCTGCACCAATCACACTGAAAAATGCTATTTAATGCACTTGTAGTACATTATTACCATGGCATTTTAGATACAAGGTGAAATTTAATATATTTGTTGAGGTTAATTTTTCAGAAAAATTATAAGTTGGGACTTCAAGTTATATTAAAATTACACTTATTTAAAAATGTCTATTAATTAAAATAAATACACATTTTTTTCTTCAATGCAACACAAACAGCAAACGGCAAGGCATGCCAATTATATTTTCCATCAAAGCATACATTGTTAAATTACTTTTAAATATTTTCAGGGACTCCTGGAATGGTCCAAAGTGGTGCCATATATCCACTACCAAATGTCTCCATAATGGATCACTTACCCTTGCATATCTCCTTCCATAGTATTCTGTTTTAACAGAAAAGCACATGCAACATACAAACTTATTGTGCTTCTAAACTTGTCCAGACTGGTAATGACCATATCCAGGTATGGATACAGCAGCAACAACAGCATATTAAGAGAATTGCTGAACTCAGTGAAATGCACACACTATTATATGCTGACCAGGTGAGAATTTTTGCTTTACCAGAGCAGGGTAATGCAGAGGCATGAAGACAAAAGCTGAGCTGGAAGAAAATAAACCTTCTCATCATACAGATTTCCCTTTGTAGCATGAAGAAACTATGATTTAGGCAAAGTGTTGTGGTGTAACATCTTCAGTTCTCTGTACCGTGTGGCCTTTGTAACCAAGGTGAAGCTTACTTTCTTCCTTATCTTGTCAAAACACCTGTAAAGAGCCTGATTGCCGAGCCTTATCACCAACAGAACAAACAGACATCCTTCGTGAAGAAGCAGTGACCCTGCTTTGATCAAGGCTAAACTCTGCATATTTGTTTTTGTTTCTGAATACCAGTTCCTTTTAAGCCATTCTAAAATAATTATATGGTTATAAGGTGTTTGTGCCCTTTCTGTCTTCAAACCCTGATTTACTCCAATATTTTCTGACATTTTTTAGAACTATGAACAGAGCTGGAAACAAGCATTTTGCCTTAAGCATGCACAGTTCTCACAGGTCAATGGAAAATAGAAATATACCGGTTAAGCCATTAGGACAAATAAGACATTAAGTGTAATTTGCCTGAATCACATTGTCTGACTGCGATTGTGCTGTGAGGTCAAGTCTGAAAAGCATAAACACAGATCTGCACTAGAAGCTGACCATTATAGGATTTTTTTTTTTTTTTATGGGACTTTTACTACAAGTGTTTACTATTTTATTGAATTATCTATTCTTTGAATGTTACCACTGGGTGTCACACTACAGCAGTAAGCTCAAACTCCAAAACAAACTACTGCAACCAATTTTAGTTTCACATAAAAAAGCACTTTGGTCTTAATATTAAGGTGAAGTCTGTTTTCCTTTTTGAAAAAATATTATTGCTCCTTATTGGGTGAAAGTATTTCCTGTCCAGCTGCTTGATTAATTGATCGAATAATCAATATAATTGTTTCCTTTTGCCCTAATGGACATCATGACTAGAAGTGTGAGAATTACTCCATTCCAGGATGCATCTTGATACAAACAATGATCATATAACATAACAGCATGATTGCAGCCTACATAAAATTATAGCATAAGATCACTGATTGTTAATTTTAAATCTGGGACACAACAACATTGCCTTCAGCTACCATTAACTACCAACAAAAAAAGATGTAGTGGCAAAGTTGGTGTAAACCCCCAAAGAAGTCATTCTCACTAAGTAGCGCCAGCATCTGTGTGTGAGTAATACAACCAATTGAACTACAGACACACAAGGTTTGTTCGGTCTGGCTAACAAAAGCAGCATTGTGCTAGAGCAAAAAAATTAGGACCCAAGTAGCCATTTTCAACAAACTCCTGAACTTTGGTCGAGACAAACAACCTGACTTCAAAACTGTCTGCTGAAGATCATGGAGCTACAGTTTAGTCACAAAACTTGACTTTACAGGAACAACTTCAGGTTAGGTCCAGGTTAAAAACTGAGACCGTTGCATAGGTAACTTAAAAAAAAAAAAAAAAACTTGTAAATGACTAAGTTTCCTGTTGTTCCTTTACTCCATCTTAACATTGCCATGAGCTTTAAACATCAAGTCTTGCAAGCTATAATATAATAAAGTGTAATCCTTCCAGTGACTCTCAGCTGTTGTGTCAAAGAAATGGTCTTATTGCTTTGACATTACATGTCCTCCAACTCCCACGGCTGTCAAGTCTCTGTCACTCTCTTTATTTCTTCCACTCTCACTCTCTCCATGCTGTCAAAGCAGGATCCAGATATCTGACACAGAACACTGCAAATGGGCTTAAACTAGATAAGGATGCAAGAAACAACATAATACACTGCCATGTTCAAACTGCTGGGTGATTTCAGAAGTCTGCAGGCCTACAGGATCGGTTAGGAAGATTAGATTATGCTTAGAGGGAAGAAAGTTTGGGTCCAGCTTGCCCAGGCAGCCCATAAAAAAAAGAAAGAAAAAATCCATTAGCAATACAACTGAGCTCATGAGCTGTAATGGAAGCCATTATGCGTCTCCCAGCTCAAATGTCAAAGAGGAACCAAATCAAATCCGAACCTAAATCTTCTGCTTGCCATGTCATTTTTGGCCAAGATGCTTCCATGTGACAAGGCGACTTGTCTTGTCACATAAATCTGTACAAATAGCTTTTGTTGGTGTGTAAAATGTGTGTTTTAATTGCTGAAATTTTGTTAATCAGCATGTGATGTCATGTGATATCACCAAACATCAAATTATTATCTACTAAATCTATATAATACTGTACCATGATCAAACTTATGCTTTATACCTCTAAGGTTAGGTGTGCACTATGGTAATAGAGACATCTATTGATATGAACAAAAGCTGCAATTCTGTCTAACTGTAAAAAAAAGCTAAGAAGAATCTTACATAAATCCTATTCTCCCTTTTGACCTCTGTCACAAATTACAAAAAGAAACAAATAAAATTATTTTTCTGAATCAGATTTCATTACAGTTAAATAAGACAAAAAAGGCATTAAAGCTTTGTTATGTAGACATGAGCACAAGATTCATTTTAAGATGTAAAGATGCCAAAAAGACAACAAACTCCACACAAAAATAAAATAAAACAAAAAGCATCTGGATAGACTGACACCAAGAATCCAGCCACTGCAAGCTGACACAAACATCAACAAGGCACTGACAGAAACAGTAGTGTGCCATCATGTGATAAGCATAAAATGCATTTAAATGGCATGTGAAATGTAATTAAAAGAGGTGTGGGGTTCAAGGACGTAACCAAAAGGGTGCTCGTTTGGGGGTCACCCCTAAAACCTGATCAAATTCTAACAAATATTTAGTGTAAACTGAGCTTTAGTTGGGTAAACCTCAGATGCCCAAGTGTAAGTCAACGTGGCATATAATGTACTTCTGTATGTTGTTCTACATCAACACTACCATGTTCTTGATCATAATGCAGTATTTATACAGCATCATCTCACCAGCTGCCCACATAGGTGATAATATTTGTCTGTCCCAAGTATTGGGAGATGAAGAAGATGTAAAAATCATAAAACCACCAGATGTAATGATTGTCCAAAGTAATCAATCAATAATGCTGAAGAAATCCTAAACTTGTGATTTAGCTAAAAGTTTTTCATGTTATCAGTGAAGTCTAAGTCTTTGTGCAGCAGTGATTAAAGTCTTATAGAGCAGGAAAAAACCAAGCTAAAAGACAGAGTTAGTGGACTATATCACCTTGTTGACATATAAATACTGATAGTAAACAAATGAGATTAAGCTACATGTTTGTTTCTGCTGCCACGAAGTGGCCCCAAAAAATCCACACAAAAGTGTTAGATTCAACCATTTCAAGTCATCTGTTTACAACTCCAGTAATGTCTCTATTTGGCCAATGCTCATGAAGGAGTCACTGCTCAGACTGGAGTCATGTTGAGAAGCATGTGACGATTTGTGAGTCATCATCATGGAGACTGATGAGGCTGAATGCCACTATCTGCATGTCTGAGGTCAATACACTCCAAAGATGGAGGTGTACAACACAGGATGCGATGATAAATCTGGCAAATCTCAATACTGTGCAACTCATTCTGTCCTGTACTATATGATTTTTACCTGCTGACTTCCTGAGTCAAAACGTAAGAGGATACAGCTGGCAGGCCAAGAACAAAAGCAACAAATGAATGCTGAGACCACAGTCAGGGGAGAGGCCATAACAGCCACTTACATAGGAGAGAGAGAGAGAGAGAGAGAGAGAGAGAGAGAGAGAGAGAGAGAGAGAGAGATGCAAATTAATAAAAGGGTTTTATGCGAACAAAGGCCCTAAGCGTGGCTGTCATGCTTACATCTGTCTGTTTGGGGATTTATTTATCTCTGTCTGTCTGTCTGGGGTCAGCCTCAATCTTCTGCTGGCACTCTGCCAACTGTCTCCTAGGCAACCAGATACACGAGCTACAAATAGCACTATGAGCAGAGTATCCCTTCGCCGCATCAAGGCCATATCGAACCACATCACATTCAAATTTCACATCCCTCCACAATGACAACTAGATCTCATTAAGAAGGAAGTAAAAGGAATAATGCACAGCTGATTTCAAATAACAGTAAGTTAAAATTGGATAAATAAACAACTAAAGGGTTTGATATAAAACAGGGAGCCACTGAAAAGAAAGGGTTTTATTTTACCTTTCCACCTCATGTGATTTAAGGATTTACTAGAACAGGTTTATGTGAATTAATCTTCAGAAAACACCTCCCGTTTCATCATCTGATTGGTCATAACTGGCACAGTGGTCCGTTTTTATTCCAGGACACAAGAAAAGGCAACTTGCGTCTTTTCAAAAGATTGACCACAAAAAGCCCACTTACTTTGCCCTGCCTTTTTTATTCTCATGGTGCTAGCAAACAATTACCAAAGATGGCCACGAAGAAAAGAAAAAACAAAAAACCCTGCTGTTTTGTTCTTATAATTTCCTGCATGTAAATATCATTTCAACAACTATACATAACATTCTGAAATTTAAATTACAATTTAAGTTGAATTAAAAACAAGACGTTGTCTCATATCTTCCCCATCTTGGAAAATACTTGTTTTTGTGTGTTTTTATTGATATGTTGACTGTGACCTCATTTCAAGCTTTTGATGTATCACTCTAGTGTATGTATGAGTTTCCAGGACAACAGCATCTCCACTTATTTTATAAAAGACTATCAATTTTATTCAATTGTCACTGAAGTAATTCACCCACAAAAAGCAATGGTATCATTTTATGAGAGATTATTAATCTTTGCATATTTTTACAAGCACAAAAAACTACAGTAGAATGCTTAAAATAAAGGAGAATGCCCAAAAAAAACTAACTGGAACCATTTGTGGGAAAAGCATCTCTTTTGGGTGTCAATACAAGAGTTATAGAAAATAAATGTACTCAGAAAACATTGTGAGAGAACCTAGAAGTTGCAAGTGAAAAGGCAACTACGCATCCCAGATGAAAGGTAATTCATGTGTTAACGCAGCTACTAATTGGATCATCTCATCTGAACTGTGCATTGGATTGGTAGCAACTAGCATCTCTAAACAGGTGGTGAACAGGATAGATATTCACATGGCTGTCTTTTAGCAGAGAAATGCAGGTGTTAGCATCGGAGAGGCTAACAACTAGTTTCTCTATGCAGGTGACAGACTGGATTAGACACTGCCTCAGCTGGGTGTTAGTATGGATAGGCTGGAGATTTGTATGGACAGGCTGGCCATCATACCAAAGCTAAATGAAATTATTTACTATTTCTGTATTAGTATGCCACGCCAACTATATTAACTACTGTGTTAGCTTGCCTTCCATGTAGCAATAGATTGTGAGATGTACTGCTGCCACTTAAAGTTGATTCGGTTGTTAAACAGTCTGTGGCTCCAACCACAAACTAGAAATCACTTGTAAAGAGGTTTCTCTTACAAAAGATATATTCAGCCTTGGCAGAAATGTATTGCTAAACCAAATAAACAGAAGTTATAACATTACATTCTTCCAGGTTGTCCAGAGTATTTTTCTTTATGGCTTCCATCAGATCAGCCAACAAGCATTTCTTTTCCCAACCTAGTAACAAGATTGTATTACAGGCTATATAAATGTCTTAGGTTGAAAAACACTGCAGAAGCCCTACTCATCACTTGTAAAACAACTGTTAAAACACTTCTTATGGATTATTATAAATTAGACTGGATTTGAAAATTGCATTACACTTTCATCTGCTGGCCTTTTGGAGATCAAATCCCAATTTATCTAAGTCACTCCTCTTGTCTTTATGGTGTGTATGTGTTTGAGCAGAGGATAATGCTTGTCTACTTTAATCCATATGGAATGACAACCCTCCCTGACATTAGAAAGGTTAATTAGATATGAACTTTCCATTATAGACACTGATAGCTCATCCTAATCCATGCATTTACACACAGCACGTATATTTTCTGCCTTCTCTTACACACAAATGTACAAACCCACACACACAAAGACCATACTTGAACCCAGCAGGATGCAGCCACTCAGGTCGGGAATCCTGACCTAGCTCTGCTGGGCATGCTCAGTACAGCTATGCAAGCGACCCCAGTGGTGACACCTTGGCAGGCTGTCATGGCAACACATCAAGAAGCAGGCATGTGGCCACTGGCAGAGGATGGAGGAAGGAGGTGATGGGAGGAAAAAATTGAGATGAGAAAAGGGGTGTGAAAGAAAAATAAAGAAGCAACAGCGATGAGAAAAAGACAGACATATGAGGAAAAAGCAGGTCAGAGAGGCGAGAGGGTGATAAAACACAGAAAAAAAAGATCTTATAAAGCCGGATGCTAGGTCTACAGTTGTCAGCCAACATGCATGACTGATCTTCTCCCCATTTGATCTTGTGTGTAAAGATGTGCCAAATAAGTAATTCAGCCCATATCCAAGACTTTAAATATTATCTCCACATAGTCCAATTCTAAAATAAATTTTTAACACACATGTTGTTCCAATAGTACAGGTCCCATTACATTAAAAGTGGTGCTAGGTGGTGCAAACTAAATAAAAAACATCAGCATGAATACAAAGTTTTGTGTTACATTACCAGTTTGTAATTTTCTATGAAACTGTACAGAAAGAGTTTTGTTAGTCTTTGCCAATTTCAATCTTTCAGCACTTTGGGCTTGGAAGGTACTTGGCAAAGTTCAACAGACAATAATAACAATAATAATAATAATAATAGTAATAATATTCTATATTGTTACAACCTTTGTCAGCCACTGTTAAGAAAATATAGATACAAGCATATATAGAGTACACACAAAAGCGCACCCTTTCTCACAAACACCAAGTTAACTAAACCTGCTACATAGTTGAGAAAACATTT
Source organism: Melanotaenia boesemani (assembly GCF_017639745.1). Lineage (NCBI taxonomy): Eukaryota > Metazoa > Chordata > Actinopteri > Atheriniformes > Melanotaeniidae > Melanotaenia > Melanotaenia boesemani. The sequence continues at coordinate 6,842,121 of NC_055702.1, forward strand.
ACAGAGTTGCACTTCCTGGATCAATAATTCACAAAAATGAAGTAATGTTCAATACAAATGATGCCAATGAGAATAAGTGAAGATAAGCTAGAGTGAGGACTGACCTAAAAAAATAAATAAATAAAAAAAGAGTCTAAAAATAATTTTAGACTAAATGGAACAATCACTAAAATCTGATCATCACCACACAAATAATAGTGATCATGTATATATATATATATATATTGTCATTGTCATAGCCTACTGGTTACATTGGCTGACAGGTTGCTTTGAACCTTTAAGCTGAGAGTTTCTGATAGTTCATGCGACATGTTACAATGAAACTGATTTGCAAGTTTGATAAAAATGTGAATATCACCAACCGAGGATTTAAAAAGTTTAGAAGACAAACACCTCCTGAAGCAAAGCACTCTCTTTTTATTATAAAACTGAACATTGGGAATTTCTGAACATCAGTAACAACACTATAAAAACATTCAACTTATACTACAAAGTCATATTTAGACACAGGCTTTTCTAACTTCATGGTCAGCTCAAAAATATGGCGTTTGCACCTATTTGTGCTTGAACTGTGTAATTAAAGTGATTATTTTATTGCACATGTGTGCTGCTTTTGTGCTGATGCTGGACTGAAAATTGGTGTGTACGTGTTGTGCCTGAGTGGCAGAGACAAATAGACCGAACCAGAAAAAGAGAGCTTGCTTCTTTGATGATGTTCACTAAGTGCTCTGTTTGTTCAGGAGATGTCTGTGTCCTGTGTTCGGCAACCACACTCTTAGCTGTAGACGTGCAACATGACATGATTAATGATAGCATGATTTAAGTGTAAGCATACATGGCTGTCGTTAGTAGCTTACACACACACACGCGCACACACATGCAGACAACGATGACGTGCATCTCAGTGTGTGTGAGGAACAGTCTGGGTATTTCCAGCAGGCGATCCGCCAGTACTCTCAGTGCTCTAGACCAGAAACCCCTCAGCCTTCTGCCTCTCCTCATCTCCCTCCCATCTTTTCTGCACTTGTTCCTCTTCCTCTTTTATTATAGTTCTTCATCTGTATTTATCATGAGAAACTGTTTAGCTTTAGCTACCAGCTGGCGTGTACTGGACCAGAAATCCCTCCTCTTCTTTTTTTCTTAGATAAAACTGGAAAGCTGCAATCACTTTAGAGATTCTTTATCATTTGTTTAATCAGGTTTCCATTAGCTTTTGTCAATAAATTTGTATCAAACAAGGCAAAATTGAGCAGGAAGTCTCAGCCCTGACAACTACCATCTGCTGGGTACAGAAGAAGCCCAGAAATAATGACAGCTGTTCCCACAGGTTTAAGTTGAATTTATGCTTGAATATCAGATCAACACGCGTTGAAGTCTATGCTAGAGTTTTACAATAGCATGTAAAGACCATGATGTAGCTTTATGCAGAAGCTTGCAGTTTTCATCTGGTGTAAGATGTTAAGAAAGTGCAGAATTAGCGAAGGCCCAAAATGTATTTTTTAATTACGTACTTTAAGTTACGTATTGATGATGGCTACCTCATGTATTCTGCTTTTGTTTGGAGCACCAATTATGTGCATCCTTGGAAACTCTACATGTACACAAGATACATTACAGAAGTGGCCAATAGAGGCAATGCAGGAGTGAATGTTACTAGATATCAAACATTAATCTGTATTGCTGTTTTTGTTGCTGTGACTTTAGGGATAAACAGTAACTGGTGTTTATGTCCTGCAAGTCCAAACGTTTCACACAGTCTGAGATTACTGCTGTGTATCTAAGCTGAGTTCTGCAGTGGAAGGTGTAGGAGGAAGGGAATGATCATGTGAACAATTACACCTTCAACGGAGTTGATTGCCTCCATAGATATCAAGGTCAAAAAGTCATGATGTTCTTTGACTTTAAGTACCAAAATGGCTCTAATAGTATTCCATTCAAAAAGCATTAAATTCCTTAGCTAACTCCATAGTTAAATAAATACTAGGAGTCAAAGGTGGTTGTTTTAAGGGCTAAAGAGCCCATGATGGCAACAGCCAAATGTTGGAATCGAGGCCTCAAACCAGAAGTTTACTAATCAATACACAACATCATGGTGACCTCTTTCATCTGTTAAATAGTTTGTGGTATAAATTTAACCGGTTCAAGTAACACATGACAACCGTACAGACATCTTTCCAGTTTTCTGCATGGAAGTAATATCTGTTGATATTAGGTCAACATTGTTTGAAGCAGCGTCAGAGTGACCACACCAACAACTAGTGCTTATACCTTTGCACAGAAAGACAGAAATTCCAACAAAGGTATTGGTCATATATGAAGGTTCAGTAATAGGCTCAGTTCACTCAGTTTAGCAAAGAACCATAAACCTAACATCACTCAGTAAGAAAGAGTAAAATCCTAACAAAAAGAAAGTCTAGCCACACATGGAAGTGTTTCTCTACTGTACAGGAAGTAAAACCATGCATAAACCACCACGCCAACATGTAGAGAAAGCTGAGAGCAAGAGAATGAAAGATAAATATTTAATGGGTAGGAGATGGTGGTGTTTGTGAAAGAAAATGGACAAAAGACGACAAGGAAACCAGGGAAAAGACATAGAGACAAAAAAGAAATTAATAACACTGGCTTTATAAAGATTACAATAAACCATGATGAGGAGGTAGAGTGGAGGACATTGTGGTAAATCTAAGAAATAGAGATGTTTCTCCCTTGATTACATCATCCTTTTCACACTCCTGTTGCCATGGCAACAAAGTCAGATCAGTTTAATCATACTACTGTCTGACAGCTTTACTAAGGCTCAATAAATGCTCCATCCCTGAGCTTCAGGCACATTTTGAAATGTTAAATTTCTCCAATCTTACTCCTGTTGTCATCTGAGCTGAATTAAAGGTGGTGACCTTTCTGACCAAAGTGGCTTCTCATTTTTCACCAAGGCCAGTAAGCCTGTTCTTAAGGTGTACAGAATGATTCCCTTTGTGAATCAGTGAAGCCAATGTAACATCACTTTGCTTTTGATCACATGTACGATACACTGTGTAAATTTAATCTTAATGCACTTATGGCAATCTCACTTCCTGTAGTCAGAAAGTGGCTCTGTGACTATGAATTAAAATTCAAGTAATACTAATTTGTTCAAGCAAGGGAATCATATTAATTATGAAAAAATATGTGGGTGGTGTAAGACGATGCTCTATAGTAATGGCGAAAGGCTGATATACATGAAGCCATTGGTCTTGACATAATGTGTGGAGAGAGGCATGTTTTGATTGAGACTAAAAATGTTTGCTGTAGAAAGACTTTTAATGGTACATAAAAGTGTACTACTGACCGAATACTGACTTATAGCTCTGTTCAGGAACCGGCTGTCATCAAACATCTGAAGTTGTGTGCCGCCAGGATGTTGTATGTGTCAGATGTAAAGTTTGAGTTAGTACCTGCAGTTTGGGGAGCAGCACAAGAGACCACAAGATGTGGTGAACTTGTAAAAGACTTGTTTAACAGGCTCCAAAATATTAGATGGAATTTTAGGCAAAAGTGCACCATCCATTTTCTAAGCTGACTAGAAGCAAAAAAAAGATTGGTGAGTTGCTATATATATTTTCTGTATGCCAGGGAAACATGAGCTGTACTGTCCATATTGTACTTACTGACTGCAACACAGTGTGCTGTATATGTTAACTAAAATTATTACCCTAATTTAAATAACCTTTTATATCCAATATCTTCCAAAATCATTTAAAAGCGACTGTGTTATCTTATGACAGGTCGAGAGCTGTACACTACAGCTAAAAGAAATTTAATTTAAGTTGAACTACTGTAGTGCTCTGCTGGTGTAGGTATTCATCAGTGATCTATAGCTGACACTTTGCAAGCTTTTCTGCAAACCAATGCTACTTCTGGGACTGCAGCTGCTTAGTCAGTCACTCTGACATTAAGCTAATTCACCAGCTATATGGTGTTTGTGCACACTTTAAATTAATGATGCTAGAGGAATCTAATGTAATACTAGAGAAAGTTTCCTACCAGCAATACCTGAAGGGATTTATTATGTTTCTACTTGGTTCATCAACTCCACAGTCCAGATTAAAACTAAAGTTGAGTATTTGTTTTAATATAGCATGACAGGAGTCTTGAAAATAAGATATAAACATTATTTTTTTAATAGTTTAACCATAAACAGTTCTTTCCTTTTCACCTATTCTAATGACATAAAAGAAAGTCTTAGTACTTAGAGTGAACTTTATTGGCAATCTTACTTAAAAAGTCAAATAACTAATAAAAAATAATGCAAATGCAACCCCTACAGTTGTATGAGATGTTAAATAAAAAAAAAGAGAGATAAGTCAAACTTAGAAAGACAAGTAGCCAGAACTGGTGAAACCTTAGGTTATGATAGAAATAACTAGTGTGCCTCAATGCCATTCATAACAACGTAGGAAATCTTTTGTTCAAGCAGTTAGCTTTTATGGGGATTATTTTAGTTACAGGATTTTTTTAAAATACGGATCATGGCTAGAACTGCAACTTTTTTCTGGTTTTCTTTGTTTTGTTGACTGTGTTACATCTACAATGAATATAAGACCTGTAAAATCACAAATGGATTTTGTACAGATATACCTTCTTGACTGGGATTAGAAGTTGATTAAAGTACAAACTTGGAAATACAAAAAAAAAAAAAAAAAAAATCTGCAATCCTGGGTCTCAGTCAACTGCTGATCAAGGCAAGCACAGCAATCTATGTTTGTAATGAATCAAGTCTTAACCAAGAAGCATCACTAAGTCATTTCATTTGTCTCCCTTTCACCTCATCATATCCAAAATAACTCCTCTTTGTCACTTTATGTTTGCATGAGCATGAGTGAGATGTGAACTGGAAACAGAGACCCATACACTGAACCTGCCATGCTAACAGAGCCAGGCTTCATCCGGTCCCTGTGAAGTAATAGAAATAAAGCCAAGCACAGCATTCTGCTCCGCGGCTGCCTCAGCAAAAACACAATATGTTGGCTCCAAAGGACCACACTGGCAGGAACTCTCACCGCAAAGAATATCATCAGCTTCATTATACTGTATGCTGCGTATTTGGCGAGGGTATCTAAAGACACTTAACAAGGGATGTGCGGTATATTGCTGCATGATGAATAGTGTTTCAGTTTACTGTGCATTTATGCTGAGTACTAGAATCTGCTGCTGTTTCATAGCTGCTTTAGTGGACAATTCACCACACAAAAACTTTTCTTATAAGCGTTGCATCCAAAAAAAAAACAAAAAAAAAACTGTTAAATTCATCTGTCAAGCTTTTTTCACCACTTCTATATGTACAAAGGAAATTAGCACCACTTTTTGTAGTTGTTAAAGAAGCACTACAAAACTTTTGCAGATTTTCACTCCTAATCGCCATCTAATTTGGCATCCATCTTGCATCCGATCCTGTACTGTCAGCTCTCTTCGTTCAGTAAAAGTGTGTGTGGTGCTAGTGTGTGGCGTAAAGCAAAACTCAGGTGCAACGTCAAGAGACGTACCAGAAGAAAAAGTTGTATAGTGAGATTTCTAAGCCACGGAACACTGCTGGGCAGCGACGGCTCATAAAATGCACCTAATAAACAACAAACAACTTAAACAACTCCGGAATGCAGAGTTTTAAGATCAGAAAGTTACTTTACTACATCTTTAATATAACACAAGTCATATGCAATAGTATTTATTAGTCCACAGTGCAGGATACAGTGACATCTAGTGGCAATAATTGCAAACTACAACCAACTGAACGCCCTCCACCTTATTTTACAGCTACTGAGGTGTCATCCTCTCATTCTCTAATTATGAATGGCTCTCTTCAGAAAGTTCTCCTTCTGAAATTTTAACAAGAATAATAAAGCTAATGCACTATACATTATATACCAAAATAGTCACAGGAATATGATATTACTAAACTGATAAAAAACAAAAATCAAAACCTGACGTATAAGCAATTTCCATGAGAAAATTCTGCACCAGATAATTTAAAAGTCAGTGGATTTTTGCCAGCCTCACAGTTCTGAAAGGAAAATTTGTTCTAATAATCATTCATAAGACAAGATAAGTTTCCCAGATGAACGCAATGCCTTCTCACTTTTATTTACCTCAGTGATTCATATGATGCCGAGGGTGTGACATGAGGATAATGTTGCTGGCTTTCTGAGCTAGCCAGCAGAATTTTGGAATGGGCATTTCATCAGTTTATGTTTCACTTCCTGCTTCAAAAAAGAGCCTGCAACATAGCACCCATGCTACAACCTGGCCAAGCTCTATCAGACGCTAGTAATACTGTTTGAGGACTTATCAAATATCCCCGTCTGTCCCAACAGGAATGGTGAACTGTACGGGATGGCAGCCAGCTACGTGCTCACAAAATGCAGTGCAACAGGCATTCCAACTGGGATTACACTCTGGTATAGAGTAACCTGTCTGACTCCACCCAGCAGCACCCTATGAAAGAAGAGGATATTGAGCCCACAGTGGAAACACCCAGTTGCCTTGTGTGTGGCAAATGGTTAAGCTGCAGGCATGCTATACACATTTTATTTTACTGATGCACATGCTTTTCTGCTGCAGGGGTGTGCCAACACTTCAGTCCAATCATCAGGAATCTAGACATACAGAAATGAAGATGAGGGGAAGTGTTGTCTGTCTAAGAGGCCATCAGCCAACTAAAGACTTACTGAACATGTCAGCAGCTATCAGTGTAAGATGTTTTGCAGGTATTTGGTCATGAACCAAAGCAGAGCCCTCTGGAGGGACAAACTAATAAACATATTACAACATATTAGGTTTTTGATCCGATGGAGCTGCTAAAACTCAAAAATTTTTTAAAAAGTAATGCTAGATTGTTAATGTAACATGTAAAGTAAACAGACTGCAGTGATTTGCAAATCGTATATAAAAAAACACCTATACAGCATTAATGGTGTTTTTCTAGAAGTGATACCAGATCCTTGGGCACAAATTCGCCCCATACCATCAGAGATACAAACCTTTCAAGTGATCACTGATAACAAGCCAGATAATCCCTCTCCTTTCTACTCTGGAAGATGCAGTGATTTCAACAAAGAATTTCAAATTCAGATTCATCTGACCACAATAAAAGTTTCCACTTTGCTTTAGTCCATTTTAAATAAGCTTTGGCTCAGAGAAAATGGCAGCGTTTCTAGATTATTTTTACATACGGCTTCTTTTTTGCATAATAAATCTTTAATATGGATGACACAGTGAACTGTGATCACAGGCAATGATTTCTGGAAGTGTTCCTGAAGAAATACAGTGAAAAAAATCCTGCATAGGTTATAATGCAGGGATGCTTGAGGGCATTCAATACTGATTTTAAGACATACTTTATCACGCACACAGATGTCTCCACATTTTTTCACTCTGTTGTTTTGTGATATTGATTCTGTAGAAGATAGGATAAAGTTTTTGATATTTTACACTGGGGATTATTAATCTGAAACTGCTCCATAATTTATAGATGATTATTTGAATGCTGAACCTCTGCCCATCTTTACTTTTGGAGATCTGTTTCTTTAAGGTGCTCTTTTCATATCCAATCATTTCAATATGTTTTTATTTAAATTTTGCATTACATTGGAAGTTTTCTGGAATTGTGACTGCATTTACTTTGCTCACAATGATTTATAGGTCAGACAAAATTTATATTAAATGGTTTGTAAAACAACTAAATATGAAAACTTGCCATCATAAGAATCCACTGAAGTCTAAACTTAGTAATGTTGTCTAAGTTTGGTTGATTATGTCTCAACTTTAGTATCAGTGGGTGACAAGTGAATAACAAAAAGAGAATATTGCTGGGGATTTTGAGACTTTTGTTTTGGGACACGCCCACATATTTAGCTGTGTTGCCCAGTCCACCACAGCATGATCCTTGCAAGTTATGTAAACATGACTAATCAAGCTTTCCAAAAATATATAGTCCAACACTAACTGATATCATCAAAAGGAGAAATAATCAACCTAAAACACAAGGTTGTACACAAATCCTTGATTTGTGCCAAGTGTACATGAACTGTGTCTGTGTTCCTCAAACTCCACCTACAAAGCCTTGAAACCAGAGAAAGTACTCTTAAGATTTATTACAATATTGCTATAAAATTAATATAAAAAAAGAGACTTCTCCAGGATGATTAATGTTTTTCCTTTTTTATGATAAACCAAACATGCCAGTTGATCTGAAATGTTTAAATAGAATTTCAGATAGCTGTCTGTGTTTCTGACTCTTCATTTGGAATAAATTAGATTACCAGTGTGCTGGAGCTAACACTTCATGCTTATTGGAAGCATTGACAATATTGACATTGGAGAGGGTGTGGGATGAAAATGACTGGACGTGGGCAGTCATGTTACATAAGCAAAAGTCCACTTTCCTGACTAAAGCAGCATAAAAACACTGATAAAGCATGCGTACATGTGCTGCTCATCTGCCTCACAGAAGGGCTACACAGCAGGGCTGCAAAGTATATATAGTTTAAGCATCAATATATGGCAATAGGCCCATCTTTCATACACTAGTCCTCACCCAGACTTTGTGCAGATCTGCGGCTTAATTTCTTTCTTGTTTGAAAGAATGCTGAGATCCACCTTTCAATGGTACTGCTCTTCTTACTTTTCGTTTCCACGTATGTGCATTTAGTTCATTTTTCCAACTGAAATATGGTCCACTCCCCTTGTGTGTGTGAAAAGTTGCTTCTCAACTGGGATAATAAGTTTGTGGTTATTTGTGAACCACGAGGTTACAGTGGGTTAAGGCTGGGCTCACCCAAATGCCAGACCAAATAATCGGTTAGCATAAGAAAGTAAAGTAGGAATATAACAACAGTAAAAAAATACTTGGGCAAGAGTGGGCCTGGAGTTGACGGCCAGCGTGATGGACCGTTAACCCCCAATCCAGATAAACTGGATGTAGAATTTAGCCACTGCAGCTGCCAAAATTAATACAAAACCAACCAAGTACCCCCTTCCACCCCTGGCTCATCCACAAATGAAGATGGCAGATTGACTACATACAGGATAAAAGTTTGCAGATAATCAACACAAATCACCATTTTGCTTCTGCAACTACTTCCAAAGAGTGAAGTTCTTTCTACTTGGCTCTGGTTAAACTGATGAAAACATGGTATGGGTTCCTAGAAATCACCCAAGCTGGAGACAGAGCAGCATCTCTTTGAAAGCACTAATGGAGAAACACTAATGCAAGTCGACTGGTCAATTTTCTGAAGGATATTAAAAAATAACATAATAAAACCCATACACACTTATCACGCTATGCAGCCAAGCATATTTTTTATACCTGTTGGCCAAGTACCATGGTAATTTCTAACTGGGATCTGTTCAATTTCACTATCAAACTAGTAGCTTGTTAGCTTGTTCACTACTTTGTTTATCCATCTCACTGACAAACAATATTGCCTCTTTATGAAATTCACCGCAAATGGTAAAAATTTCCACATATAAAAAAAGCAAGAATATTGTTTTAGAGATTTGCTGGAAATGATGGAGAATCCCATAGGAATGAATAAACTTCCAATGGACTTAAAACTGAACCCATACACATAACATATTTGATTAGAGTTTTATTCTAATTATTAGTACACAATTTTACTTTGAAGCTGTTAAAATAACACTTTTATCCATATCTTTTAATGCAAATAAGAAAAAAAACTTAGAATAGACTGATGGGATTACATAGCACTTGGCATCTCCACTTCGACACTTGGTTGAGGCATTTCTTCCCGTCTCCTCCTTCAGCTCAACCAGACAGGCTTTGGGATGTCTGGTATAAAAAAATGTGAAATGAATGAACCCTGTGTATGCATGCAAACACAGCCAGGCCAAATACAATGTATGGCAGAACATATCAGCTTTGTTTTATCCTTCAATCCTCGAGTTCACCCAGTTCAGTGGGAGAAACGTAACTGAGTGCATGTTTACATGCGCTGTAGTACCCAATTTATCGCTCAGGCTTCCACCTTTAAAGCTACTTGAAATGTAATAAGAAGCTGCTGTCTTTGTATCTGATGAGTAACTTCCACAGCTCCAAAGTGCTTCTCTCACTTCCTCCCGTCTCCCAGCAGGTCTCTGGTTGTCATAGTTACATCCATTAACACACCTGCTAAGCTCTTGGATCCCCTGTGACTCACTCTGTCTCCTTTCCTCTCTGCCATTACTGTGACAGTCGCCGTCTCATACCTCAAAACAAAACCTCTGGCATGCGTTGCAGCTACAGCAGACAGACAGGGTCAATCTCAGCAATTCAATAAGTGGTATCAAAGTTGTTGGTTTTATTAAATAAGCTAAATAACAGTCATTTACTAGGAATTGCTTTTTTAATTAATTTTCTTTCGCCTATGAACAGCTATACATGTTTACAGCAAAATTCCCACTTTTGAGCTTAATTTAAATAAGACAAATTCAGATTTTGTTCACATGAGTTACACACAGGAAATCTCTGATCAGATTTCCTATTTTATAGCACAATCTATTGAACGATTCATGCCAACACTGTGTCCCAACAAAACAATGGTGCACATGTAATATCAGTATTATCCCACTGAGTTTATTCCTTCAGTCCAAGTGTCCATTTTCTGCAGCCTTCGTGTTTTGTGGTAAAGTCACTATTGACATATCTTATAACACAAACAAGCAACTAGATCTATGATAATGAGCCATAAATAGAATTGTCTGTGACATTGCAATTATTATTATGTGTAAATGTCCTCATAATGCAATTTATACTGGTGTATTATAGAACAGGGATCCCCAACTCCGGTCCTCGGGGCCCACTGTCCTGCAGAATTTCAATGTTTCCCTGCTTCAACACATCTGACTCAAATTAATGGCTCAATAGTTGACTTGAATCAAGTGCATTGCAGCAGGGAAACATCTAATACCTGCAGGATAGTGGGCTTTAAGGACCAGGGTTGGAGATCATGTCACAATTTTCCTGCTTGTGTTTTTTTTTTTTTTTTTTTTTTTTTTCCTAAGCTTTAGGTGAGGTGGAGCAGGTTCAAGGAAGCTTTGGGTGGAGTCCAGTCTGCTCCTGCTCCCACAGATGTTTTCCATCTGCCCTCAACAAAATTTCCTTTATGAGGCCTGCAGGAGCAACCAGACATCACCAGATTGTCTCACTGTTTCTTTGGTACATCAGGCTCCCATCAGTGTTCCCATCGACTACGTCTCAACTTCAAGACCTCCTCCACCTGCCATTCTTTCCTTCAACCCTCCTCAACCTGCCTGCCTGCCCCACTACCTGCTCAGGAACCACAGCAGTTACCTCCCCTCTTCCATTCAGGAATTCCACCCAGATACAGTAAGCCACCCATTTGGAGACTGGATTGTTGGATGTTTTGCTTCACTGGAACAATCACTAACAATTCCCCTCTCCTCCCAGAGATCCGAATACCTGGACCCCTTGTTCTGACATTCCTATCCCTCATGAACAATAAACTTGGTCTGTCTTTTCAGTTCTCGTGTCTGCTATTGAGTCCTTTACTTCCATTATTCTGACGGCTAGCTTCTAGCTGTGACATTTCACTGCTCTAGAAGAAAAAATTTCATCATTTTTTACTCCATTTACAAACTACAGATTAAGATAAGTCTGAAACAGTTGCTTATATGGAAGTGTTTCATTTAGAGTAGTGTCTTAATCTAAACATAACCATTGGGACACATGACAGAAAACACACTCAGTGATCATATTATTTCCTCATGGTGGATTGTTTATCAGTTACTTCAAGTATTGGATGAAGAGAAAAGCAGCAACTGTTGTTTCTATGAATGCATGTTGAATGCATGACCTGTTGCTCATATGTGAACTGTACTGTATATGTTGCCAGTGATTTTCATATTTATTTTCCATAAAGCTAAGAAAAATAGTAAATTAAAAATCAAAACACCTCCAGCTAGCCCATGTTTTTTTCTGTAAACAGCTACCAGATGTTTAACAAAGATACAAATGTCATGTGACCCACAAAGCCATAACATCCACATTAATTGTGAACATCTCAGATTGGAATAAACCAAACACTACATTTTATAACTATTTGGCTGAGACAACCATAAGATGTCAAATGCACTACTTTTGAGTTTCTCCCACTAAAATAGAACAGAACTGCTCTTGCTAAATATTTTCACTGCTCACATAATTCTCACCTTTGACACAACCACATGTAAGCGTTCACTTTTTCCCTTTAGTGTGTGAAAGCTTTAGGAACTTCCTGAATTACTCATACTCATCCTGCAGGTTGTCATCTGCAGTTTGACTCCAGTTCATCACTACAGTTATGCCGTGTCCCTGGCAACAGGTGGAAGAGTGGAGGCAACACTTATTTCATCAAAGCAAAAATATGCTCTCCATGTCTTCCTAAACTCACTTCTTATTCCTTTAATAACCTTCCTCCTCTAGTTTCTTCCTCTTCACTCTGCCTACCCATCGCTTCAGCTGCCCTGACTTCTTACCTAAAATAGTCATCCATTGTTACTGACTTCATTCTACACTCCTCTTTTTATCTTCTTTTTTTGCTGTCTCTCCCTTTCCCTCCCATCACTCCGACTGTCTCCTTTTCACAGTATCACAGTGACACAACAGTCATCTCTCATCAGCCTCGATGCCATCTAACAACAGAATCATGAGCTTTTCATTCCATCTCCTGTCTCTGTTTCGTCTTTATCATTACACTCGTGCCCTTTTCTCTCTTTTTACCAACCTTCCTACTCTATGGTATCTTCTCTGGCACTTTCTATTCCTTTTCCTTTTAACTTCAGCTTCCCATTTCTTGCTTTCCACCTTTTTTGACTCCTCCTTAATTTTTCTGGTGCACCCCCTCCAGCTTCTTTTCATTTTGTCTATTCTGCTTACTTGCATTCTTCAAGTACAAAAACAACCATTAATCACATCCCTTGTGCAAAAGTTCATCATGTGCAAATGTAATGTTCAAAGTTCTATTCCTTCCAAAGGACATAGTGTTAATGTTAAAATACACAGTTAATCCTTTATGCTAAGGACTGCCTTCCATATATACTGGAAGGGTAAAAGACACCTGTTACATAGCATTAATAAAGAGTCTAGTGTAATTTTGTGAGGATGACCAAGAACAGCTGACCTAACATAAGGCTGGATCTTGTAGAATGGTGGTGCTTAGCCAGCACTCTTATCACAGCAAAAGGCTCTAAAATCCTCCTTAATTTACTTCTCAATACAAATAAGTACAACTGGGACAGTGCTAATTGAACACTGTAGTGATTCACACTTTTTTTTTTATTTGATTGATTTAAATATAGCTTTAAGAACTAAAACCTGCCTAGCCCTTAAAGTTAAGAGTATAATGGAGCAGCAAACTAGGCTCAGATTTAGTCTATTACTGTTATAAGCAATGTGTGACTTGTGCTTTTTTTTTTTTTTTAACATTGTAGGTACCAGATTCGCTTATGATCCTCTAAGATTAGCTCACACATGTAGGCGAGTGTACTGTGTATTAACACCAAAAAATAGCATTTAAATGAGTAATATTCAGCTTGTATAAAGGAAGAGATGTGTATGCTTGTATGGAAATACATGTACAAATGCAATGCTAAAACCAAGATGTGCAATCAGGAACAGTACAACAACAAATACTATGTACAACTCACCAATGGGCTGCAGTCAGGAAAATATGCTGAAAAACTGTAGCAAATCTTTGCATTGCATTGTGGTGGTGGTATGTTAGTTAGCAGGTTATATGCTACAGCTACTCTGAAGATGGAAAAGCATTTTTAATGAATCAGTCATTTTAAGACTTATTAAAGTGCAATTTATAGCAGTACTGTTTAATTAATTATTGGGGTTTTGGCTTTGTACACCTAATAATACATAGAGTGTGGACATTTCCGCAATCAGGAGCCATAAAACAGTAAAACAATATTTGCAGTCTCCAAGATACAAGGTGTAATTTCTGATAAAATTAGGTACACATTGGTTCAGGTTAGCAAAGGTTATTAGCTATATCTCAGCACACAAAACCTTCAATGTCAAACGCTAAAGGTTTGAAGACCGAGACAAGACATAACTTGACACAAATGGTTCAAAGGATAAATGTTTTTTGTAAGAAATTGTAAAATAAACTGTGTACAGTCAATGTCATGTTTGCAACTGGCCTAAGTTACTTAGCTAATGTTAATTAGCAACTTTGCTAATTGATCATATTTTGCATGTAAGTGGTTAGCTTACTAACCATGAAAGAGCACTGCTTAATCAGTTTATGAAAAGTTTTAGACAACAGCATAAAGGTCTGTCATAATATCTGGACAATGTATGAAAAATACAATAACAATATTGTTGTCATTTTAGAAATCTTTACTGTAATACGCTAATTAATACATTATCTGACTGGTGGTTCCAGTCAAAGTTTGAACGATGAAAGCAATAAGTGCAATAAGGGAATTTTAATTAATGGTTGTGAAATTGGCTATTCGGGTATTTTTGTTTGAATGTCGGTCATGTTCTTAAGAAAACAAATATGTAATCACATAGGTCAATATGAAGGTATAAGTTAATATAGGTCTCAACAGTTAAGTGTAACTTTATGTATTTTACAGTGCATATTGTTGAACATACAATGTCTTGCCACAAATATGCCAGATTTATTTCCATCCACAGTCCCAGAAACCATTTTAAAAAGGCCCATGACATGGTTATCCATGTTCTAAGATGAATATGAATATATTACCTATGTGTATTTTTATACAGAAGGAGCTTGATTTATCCAGGAGTTGTATTTTTTATTCTATTTTCTTTCCAGCAATCTTTCCATTATCAGATCACCGTTTCAGATTTCCTTGTATGGTCAAATTCTCAAGGCACTGTACCACATCATTTTAAAAGCTAAAGTTGAGGAGTGAATGATTAACCAAACTTCTCAGGGCAGGTCACTTTTGTTTTCCAAGATGTCTCAAAGATCTCTCAAGAAAATGTATTTGATTACTTAATTTGGGCAGTTGATATTTTTCTTAACTGTGACCACATTTTTAAATTCTTTTTCTTGTTGGGGTGTGTTTTGAAAGCATAAACTAAAAGGTCTACACACACACACACACACACACACACACACACACACACACACACACACACACTGAGCCAGACAGCTTATGTGGACCTAAAAATTGGCTAAGCAAAGGAAAACCACTTTTAATCTCTTAAGTGGCAGTGAGATGGCATTTTCAGCATTATTATGAACTTAAATCAATGCAACATTGGCTCATGTTTTTGTTGAAATGAAACAAAAGATACAACATTTTCCCATCAAGAGAAATGAGGACTATGTGCTGCAATATTCTGCCATATTGTGATCCTAGTCCTTCACCTCTTTTTTCACTTTTACTTCTTTTTATTTCGCTCTTCAGCTTTAAATTTCTCCTCTCTATTCCAGCTCCCACTCCTCTGTACCCTTTTCCTGCTCAGTCATATTTTACCTTTTGTCTCAAGTCTCTTGAGTATCCCTCTTCTCATTTTTCATTTTCCTTCTATGTCTTTGGTCTTATCTCTGAGCATAATATGAAATTAACAGGTGCTTAATGGCTACAGTCATATTTTATAGTAATTTTAGGAGACAGGGTTGCTTAGTAAAAACATGTTAAAATGTGTTTTTCCTTTTTATGAGATTATAACATTAAGATAAAAGCATTATAATAAGAATGATTCAATTAAACCTTTTTCAGATGACGCAAATCTTCATCACCATCAAATTGCTTAACAAAAGCTCACAGCAACAACTAAAATGCTTTCATCCAACAAAATCCACGATTGTGGGTCTTTCAAAGACCATAAAACATAAAAGTAACTAATTACAATGATCAAATAACCATCCACTTATCAAATAAACCATTAAATTTTGTCTAAAAAAAAACAAAGCAAGCAATGCCACAGCAATTTTTTTCTTCCAGTCTAAGAATGAATTTTGTGTTTCAGCCCAAGCAGTCACACCATGTTGTTTACGAACCCAAGTAAAGCTCAGGCTTTTTACCTTCTTTCCTTTCTTCTTGCGATGAGCCGACTTCCCTGTAGATTTCTCTTTAGTCTCCTCACTCATTGCAGCAGCTGTCAGAATATGTGTGTCCCAAACAGCTGTGTATGAGTCCTGAAAAAAGGCTTTTTAATCCAGCATGGATGAGTGGAGAAGAGTGAAGTGGCAGTCACTCTCAAAGCGCAGCGCGACCAACTCGCTCAGCTGCTCACACTCACTTTCACACACACACACAAGCATGCACACAAACACACTGACCACACTCTGTCCGTGAGGTGAGGAGCCAAAGAGAAAGCGGCTGAAGCGATGGAGAGACGCACATTCTGGCTCTCTTTGTCTCTGTGCCTCGCTTTCTCTTCCAATTACACTTCACTTCTACCTGTATGTGCCTGTGGTTGCTTCCCACACGCTCCACAAGTGAGATCACAGCAGCAACAAGCTACTGTACGGGGGCTAGAGTATTAATAGCAATCAATGCCAGCTCATTTGCAGTTGTTTGTGTGTGTCTTTCTGTGCAGTAGGTGATAAAACAATCAACAAGTTCAAAATTACAAAAGAAGAAAACAAAAAATACGCTGATAAAAGATAAATAATTTTGACCTTTTATTGGTGTTTTGGTAGTTAAATCATTTTAATTTATACACAGTTGTTAATAATGATTTTTTATTCATATTTTAATCATAAAAACATGCTTTAAGTTGAGCCACAGCTTAAAGATTAATAATTTTCTTAACCAAAACCCATCATTTTTCATGTGCCTTTTGAGACACAGCTCTCTAATAAAAAATAAGTAGGTTGCATCAAACAAAAAATAGTTCTCTGAGCTGTCTTAAAAGCAAGAGTTAAACATAGCCTCACTTGATCAGTATCAATACAGTCTACAACTCCACCTACTGGTGCTGAGGGATTTTATGAAAGTCGGTACTTGAGTATCAAATTTATGCAAAACTTTGAAAATTGGTTTGTTTTTATACTGAAACTGACTGGATCGATGACGGCATGTGACAGATGAATATGAATGACATGAATAAAGACTATGCAAGAGTTGTGTAATATGTAGATAGTTTGCAACAGAGACAATTTCAAGAGTCAGACAGTAAGCTCTACAGGTAGAGAGAAGTTCCCTTATGATCCAGCAGAGGGCACCCTAGTGTCAGCTTGATCTAATGCATGCCTTTGGAACTACGTTGTGATGAAAATGGAGAAAACTTAGAAACAAAATGTTCTTAAAGGGAAAATCATGAAACCAAATATTCTGGGAAGCAGCGTAATCACTGGAATGTACTTATTATTCAACCCTAGCAAGTAACAGGCCACCGAAAGTTAGCATGTGAACAGTGTAACTGAGGAATCAAAAGAAAGAAGCTTTTAACTTATGTTACCTTTACACAGCGAAAAAAATTTCTGGGCAGGGGAAGAGCCCAGGTTACTTAAGCTCTTACTGGATTCTAGAAATACTCGCACCATCTCATTAAAGTCCATTCAGTATCCAAAATGAAAAGATATTTCATCTCCTTGCATTTGTGATGTTGCTCTTTCTGTCATAATTAAAGGTTTATGAATATAGGTGAGAATAAGCACTAAACATTCAGCTAGCTGGTTTATTGGTTTCAGCTAATGGTGAGTTTGACTTTCACCAATAACAAAATGAAGCTAGTGACAGATTTTAGGATGGTAGAAACATACAGGATGGCCGGGCTAACACATAAATAGATCCTTTGATCCCAAATTTATTTTATTTTTTTTAATTTGTGAAGAAAGAACAAAAAAACAACAGAGTGAATACAACTGCTTTTGTCCAAGCGGGAAGTATTTTCATCACTCTCATCGAAGCTTCATCAGCCCTTTCCTTATCAATACTTGACAAAGAGGAAAACCACATGGTGATGGATCATTGGATTATTGCCCTATGCATGCATGAGCATGCATGTGTTGTGAGTGGATTATGCCAGTGTGATTTAGTTTGCCCAGTACAATTATAACTATATCACTCATGAGAAGCAAAAGGCATTCAACGATTGTATTCATGGCTATTCATTGTTGTTATTCTCTGCGGCACATACACACTCCTTCACTCTGTCTTCATTACTGTCTGCTGCTTTTAAACACAAGACACTCACAATCTTCACTTCACTGCAATGCTGAGTCTGACAGAGTTGAGGTTAATCATGACTTCCCAATCCCAATTCCCTCTACTTCCTTGATCCTAGCCCTCCAATTTACAGAGGTAATATTCTCCTTTTCTTTTAGGGATTAAGAAGTAGTTATCTAGTCCTTAAACATGGGGTTTGGATGGTTAGGTGACCATTACTCTGATCTCTCAAAGAGAAGGGGACTTTACTTCATTTAAACATTTAAAGCCCTGGCAAAGTGGCCGAGAAGAGAATCAGGACTGGGTCTTTGTGTCTTTTTTTTATTGAAACCCACAGTCTATGTGGTTGAACTGATGAAGTACAGAGTCTGACATCTGGTGGCCACAGTGTGCTATAACAACAACAACCAACTGCAGCTTTCTGTTTTAGCTCAAAATGAAATGACTGCTCTGAGCCAATGTTAAAATAAGTTGTTTAAAAGAAACAAAATTATTCATTATATTCTAAATGTAGCCTAAAACAAAAATTTACCATATGAGTATGATAGTGAAGCTTTTTGGAAGCTGTCTATTACTACGCCAGCCATGTGTTTCAGAACTGCCACTCAGGAGTTGCTTGAAGACTTTGCTGTTACTTGGACGAGAGAACAAATATTTAAAGATTGTTCCAGTTTGTTGAGGTGATAGTTGGCTTATGCTACACTTTAGGCTGCGTACCATGTTTCACCTAAACATCTGTGTATCTCCCACTTGACGATGGACAATTCAACACATGGCTGTACGACTTAATATACAGGCTGTTCATTCATTTCTTGCAGTTAAAGCCAGAGTTTCTGAACCTCTGCCCTGATGCGATCCTGTGTTAGCTATCGTGCTTTATTCCCTCATGCATGTCATCCAACCATTTCATTTTTACCTCTGTTCAGTCCTTTGCTCTGAACACTTCCTTGGAGCTGATCACCTCTGTGTCTATCTTCATCTATCTGTAGATCCCATACTAAACTGGGAAAAATGCAGCATGTAAACTTAGTGGAGGCAAATACGTCTGTTTATAAGTGTTTTGATGAAATAATCTTTCTTATTTGTCCTATGATGAACATTTAGAGTTCTTTTCATATATCAGCCCAGTCACTAACCCTAACCCACAAATGGGAAAATATAAACATCTGTCCACACATACAATACCAAGTATTTTCACAAAAAAAAACAAGACTTCAAAATTGTGAAGTGATGTTTTTTAAGCTAATTTATTTGTCACATATAGCACCATGTAACAGAAACTACAATCAGCATAAAACTGTAGTCTGTGACTGCGTACTGTATATTTTTTTAACATGTATCTAACCATGTAGATACTTATCAAACACCCAGGCATGTATTTCTAATTCCTTACAGAGACCATTAGCTAGCGGGAGCAAAGAAAAAAACAAACTAATTATGAGAGTAAAGGGAGAAACAGACTGAGGAAAAAGATAATCATAAATGGGACTCAGTCCAACAATCTTGCACTTGAAGGTTGGGGACTTAATCCATCCACCACCCTAACCTGCCCGCTAAGAAGGCATTTATTGTTCAAAGCAATTGTAGCATGTATCAACGCCAACGTATCACAATCAAATGGGAGATATGGAAATGTTATCAGTAGCTTGTAGAAGTAGGTTTAACTGTCATGGGAAAAGCATTGTTTATCTACATGTACATGCTTGTGTAAAGTGTGTATGCATTGTTGTGTTATTTCTGCTGACCTGAGCTGCTGCCTATCGACACTACACTCAGTCATCGAAAAAGATTTAAAATCTCAGGTAGGGCAGCACAATGTTTGGAAAGTTTATTGTTATAACTAATTAAATTTGCCAATACTGCAAAAATATTTTGACATGAAATATTACAAGTTCAATTTGTAGAAGTGGCACAGAACCCTTTTAGTGGCTTTTCTAGTGTGAAAACACAGACTAGGAGTCTGCTTAATAAACAGAGACATTAGTACAAGCTTTAATTTCCTGAAAAGTGTCACTTACTAGAAATTAGCCTTCAGCAATGACCTCATCCTGCATGGCTGGGTGGCAGCATGATATCAAAGCAATAAAATGGCTGCAGATTTCAAGGTAAGTTTGTTTTTCTACCCCTCATATGAAACTAAATTGCCTTCTTCTGCTTGCCCTGTCTATACTGAAATCAAGCTGTCATGCAAAACAGAATATTTTCAGTAACAGAGAATATCACTGTTAGTGTTTATATGTTACTTTAAATTAAAACAGCTAACAAAGATTTGGTTTGCATGTCAGCTTGTTTAGTATGACCTCTCTCTGCTTCTCTGTCTCTTAAAAGTATCTCATCTCCCAAGTATTAAAGGTAGCTGCACAAACACACAAATGTATATAATAATGTGTCTCTGCATGGTTACAATCATGTACACAGCAGTAACAACATCTTTATAGCTAATTTAGCCAGCCATTAAAGGCCTGCTGGAAAAGGGAGTGGTTTTATTACTCTACAGTAAGTGACCCATAACCCTGAATAATAACAGACATAGACATCTGGTGGTTACAGGAGATGGTTAGTGCTGGTGGTGCCGCTAATAAGGGCTAAACCATTAGCTCAATACATTACATGTAGGCATGAATTTAAATGATTAAGAAAATTTCAGATAAGGGAAAGAGCCGAAGAGTGCGAGAGGCAGAATAGATGATTTTTGTCTTTCTGTTATGGGCACCACAGAATAAGATGGGATCCGTTCCATCCCACAGATGGGAAGGATCAGGGAGGAGAGACTAAAGATGAAGGCCAACTGTCTATATTTAGTAACATGTTTATTCTGTGAGGTTTGCATGTAACATTCCTCAACACAGCGACGACTCTGATGTGCAGGTTTGCAGAAGACACATCATAAAAGTTCTTGTGTGCCGATTGGCTGGTTTTTGTCCAAGCTGGTGAGAACTTTGACCTCAGAAACATTTGCTAGAAGACTGGTTTGTGTGTGTGTGTGTGTGTGTGTGTGTGTGTGTGTGTTTGTGCTTCATGTACAGCATGAATGGAAAGTTTTGAGACCCGTTTATGTTTCTTACTGTCTTTTCTAACCAATTTACTCATAAAACTTCCTCAATGGTCAAACAAACACGAGTTATTGACGAGATTATGTTGATTTAATGCAGTGGTTCCCACAGAGTTATGATGGGGGGGCAGCAAGGCTAAATAAAACTAAAGTTTTTGCACCACTAGCAAGACATGGACAAATTTGTTAAAGTACCAATTGGCAAACAATGATGAATAAACAACAGAGATTTCAATTGCCCAAAAAAAAAGACAAGAAAATATGATGAAGCATATCTTACCCTGGGCTTTACCAGTTAATGGTCAATGGCAGGTAGTGAAGAGAGACCATGGTGTGTCTCAAAATATCAGCATCAGCATCAGACAGTATCAGACCCGGCCCTATTTGCGGGCCCCAGTTGGCAAGCTCCTCCCATCCAGCCTTTTCATTTTAATTTATATAACTTTTAATATAACTTTCATTTATATTTATTTACAAGTAATTGTTATAGTGGTACTTGATGATCAAAAGTAGAATCAGTTCCCATGTCTGTTCTTTTGCAATGAGAAAACGTATCTCTCAAGAAATTTGCGTGTAATCACCAAACCCCGCGATAACTTAAAGAACGTATTGTTATTGTGATATTTAACAAGCTTCAATAAAGTTGTAGCAGACTGATAACCTTTGGAAAATGGACATAAGAAAGCGGTCCAAAGAAGAAAGGAAGAAAGGAATGTGTTAGGTGTCATGCTGCAAGAATCAACCACCTCGAGCAGTTTGGAGGATTCCAGCAATGTGGTGAGACCTAGCAAGATAGTAACCATAAAAACCACGGGTGTGTGTCCCTCCTTGTCCTCCGCCTCTGGAGGCATTGTCTGCAGCTGGATGAAGCTCAGCCGGACTTGTCTTTCCTAAGTGTAGTAAGTGTTACGGCCCCTGGCCTTTTTGGATTGGCCTCTGGCCTGTCACTCCAGACTTGGATATGCAAATGCTGCTAAGCCAGTGCTGCTTCGGGATTGGCTGTGGACCAGAAGCTGCAGTTCCTCCCCTCCGCCTCACCGATTGGTCACTACTGCTCCTGCTCATCCCAGCTGGAAATCATTGAGTGATGCCTCGCCCTTAAATAGGAGGACCTGTCATTATTCATGGCAGCTGTGTCACTAGGACACAGTTCGCCTCGTGTTGGGTTCTCTGAATAGTTTGTACATTGTGTGGTTTCTTTGAGCTGTTTGTATGGTTTATGTGTCTGAGGACACTTGGTGGCTCTTGGACCTTTAGTATTCTGACTGGACTGTTCAACAGACGGATTGCAATTTCAGTGATTATAGTGATTGATTGTTTGGGAGTCTTCTCATTAGGAGAAACTCCCCTCCTTTTGTTATTTAGGATTGTTTGTTAAGTTATATGGATTTTTGTTTGACTCTATAGTTTCTTGTTTGGTTAAGTTTCCTTTGTGTTTTTTGTAAGCGAGTTATAATTTGCCGCCGGTTAGCCTGCGTTTTCCTTTTATAGGTCACCTTTTGTTTGTTATTGTTATATTCAACCTGAAAAGGACACTTTAAGTTTTGTAACTATCGAACATTTTTGTAAATAAATTCTTGTTATTTTTTAACTTAACACCGGCTTGTTGTGTTACTCAACCCCTTCCACCCCTAGACCAGAAGGGGTCCGTAACAGTAAGTCGCAATTACATCTTTAGTATGTCCGGCTTCTGTCTGCTGCAGATGTTTCCTGATGTTTTACAGAGCTGAAGTTGCACAAAATGAACAGGATCGATTTAGTTGAGCTCTAGTAGCTACCTTTCTCGAATATGAAGTTGTGTCAACTTGTGCAGGTTAGTAGCTTACTGAGTGTCCTACCTCTTTGGCTGGGATGTGGAAGTTTGCTGAGTGGCTAGAGCATGATGGAAACATCTGTGTTATGCTGAGCGTTTGTGTTATGTGTAAATTTTGATCCATGGATCCGAACATCTCTCCCATAATGTTGCTGTTTAGGTTTTAGATTAACTGATCTTTACCTCTGACTGACATTTAATTCTAAAGTCTGATTATTAGTTGAAGTGACTAAACTGAATTTGTTATTAAAAAAGTCAATGTTCTATTTTCTGTTAAGGATCTTTCTTTGTAAGCAGCGGCTTCTTTGTAAAATGCGCCCTTCAGAAAAAGTTTGGGAACCACTGTTTTAATGTAAGCAATGAGAACTGATTACACCTTAGTAGAAAAACCCAAATTTAAGATCTGCCACAAATGAAAAGACTAGCTAATTTCCATCTTTACCTCAGCATACCTTGTGTAACATCTGCAGGTGTGTCATGTTTATAGCTTTTCTGAATGATAATAAAAAGGCCTGTGGGGGGGAAAAAAAAGATAAGGTTTGATCTTAAAACACATTTCAGGTTGTAACTGCATGCTTCCCAGCACTAAAAAGACTCCATGACCAAATGCAGCCAACAGGCTTGAGTCAACTTGCCTGAGTTATCAACATCAAACACAATACTATCACAGCTAGTAAAAGTCAAATAAGATAGAAGCCAAATATCCTTTACATAGATAAACAGAGACGCTGGCAATATTCATGGGTTTAATTTTCAGTCTTGAAACTTACATCATAAAACTTGTACAACTTTTTGCAATCAGACTATTTTTGCCGTTCCTTTAAAAAAAGAGCAGACTGAAGCTAAGCCACTTGTTACAACTTGTTTCCTATTAAAATTAGATCTCTTCTAAATAATACTTTATTCACATAAGATTCGAAGAATTGTTAGATCCTTCCAATGTGGAGTCACCCGTGAAACAGGAAATAGGATAAAAATTAAATGCTCTGGTTTCCCTTCATGTTGCCTTCATTACTGATGTTTGAGTCTTGAGTTTATAAGTTATAGTAAAAATAATTAATCTATAATATTATAAGAAGGTGTGGGTTTGTGATTCTGAACCAGTGGCTCTCTGGACCATCCACAATGGCTCATAATATATGGCTAAAGATGCTAAAAAACTAACTAATGTTTTTCAAATATAACAAATGCAGGTTTTTAGCAATTTTTTCAGTTTTTTTCATGGAATAATTGCATTGAATTTCCACAACATAATGACACTAAAGGTACCGGTGATATTTTTTTATTTATTCTTCTTGTCTTTAGGTTGGAAATTATAGGCTTTTTTTTTTTTTTACATCATTTTCCACAAATATCTACACCCCATAGAAGAAAGTTCCCTATAGTAGACAACAAATTTCCTTTAATAGATATTTATCAATAGTTATAAGTTGTAACATTTGCAGCTTTAAACGAGTTTTATTTAGCTGGGCTGAGGGGAAAATGGCTCTTTGGATTGTAAAGGTTGCAGACCCCTGCCCTGGACAAATGTCAGGTGTGATTCTAACCTGAAGCATGTGGTTGGGTGTGGGTGTCTCTGGGAGTGAAAGCGAAAGCACTCATTGATTTGACTCATGTGCTGATGTGAGCTGACAAGCTGCTGGCTGCAGCACATGGAGAACAAGACTTGTGTTGTTATCTTGGTTTTGAAGATCTGACAGTTTGTCACAGTAATTTATCTTCACGTTTTTACTTTCATGGCCTTAATTTAAAAACAACAGAACAGACTATAACATTGTTCATTATTCACAAATATCAATCATTAAATATTATTTATTTTTCTTTTCGACTTTTGTTCTTAGGCAGAATTTACATAGATGTCAAGTTTTAATGGTGCATGGTGGGTGGCGCTGATGTTTGACAGTGAGCTGAAAATCTGTCTTGATGTCAGAGTATTTGTCAGACAATTAACCACAAATTAAAAAAAAGAAAAAATAACCAAACTAAAATTGATCATACAGTTTGATTAGCCAGATTGTGTTTAAAAACCTTTACTATTCTCTACTGTCTATTGCCTGCAACACTGCTAAAGCAAAGCAAGACAGACTCATAAATCCATCCAGTAATGCAACACAACGCCCCATTCACAACTGAGATCAGTAAGAATTCAAACCAGGATGCTGTCACTAGATATAAGCAACACTGGCACTGAGACAGTAACAAACAACCATGCGACAACACGTCAGGCCTGAAATCTCTTACTACACCTGCAAGATTTCTATTTAAGTCCCCTTTATTTGCACAACACATTTAAAGTCAATAAAGATCAATAAAGTTTTTCCAGAGAATAATAACAATAAAACAATTAATAAAACATCATATAAACTGTTGTAAAGACTACGAAGAATATAAAATTGGTTAACTTGACAGGAAGACCAAAAAAGAGATTGATGTAAATTATATGAATTGCTCAGCAGTGGGAGCAGATTTGATATTAAGTGACAGACTATTCCAGAATTTCACTGTTAGAAGTTTATCACCTTTTGATTGAGTAGGTATTAGCTCAACCATGTAAGGCAGAGCCTGGCCTAAAAGTTAGAAAAAAAAAGTTTTAAAAAATCAAGCCTCTGCTGAACAGGGAGCAAAACAGAGGCATTGATTTGGTTTATTTCTTTTTCTTTCTAAAGTAAAAAAGGGACCATATAAAAAAGAAAAAGTCAAGTATACAGTACAACAGGTAGTGAAATTCAAATATATGAATTCAGGAAAGCTCTCATTTGTCTAAAGTGTGAATAATATAAATTGTTTTTACACATTCCATGCCAGATGTGGGCATACATCTGCTTCACAACTCGATCCTGTTTCCGTTCTCATGTTTTAGGTAAACCTGAGAACTCTGCAGGTGTGAACTTGTTTTATGCAGCTGTGTGCTTTAAAATTGTGTAAGCCCAAAACGATTCTCAGTTCAAGAAGAGCGTTCACCTGCAAAACAGCTTTCGTGTTTATTTGTGCTTGCTCCAGATAAGATCGTCATATTTGCAGGTTTTGACATGGACATAAATCTATCTGTCAGTGCAGACATATGAAAAGAAATAAATCACAGGGAAACTTCTTCTGTTTTCATGGCCTTTGCCATCTTTTTGGTTACCTGGCAGGAAGGAATGTGAATCAAACCACGGCCATGTGATAAAGATCGTTGTTTCATGTAATCGAAACCAAGCAAAAAAAAAAAAAAGTCTTTCCCTCTTTCCCGTAATCTGTACTTGACTCGTCTTCCACTTCATATTATTTTCACCTCCCTTAAAACATTCTTTCACTTCTGTCCCATCTACTTTGTTCCTGTCATTTTACACTTTCTCTTCTCCTCTGCTGCCTCTTTTTCTCCCACTTGTAAAGGGTATATCAGCCTCAAGCTACAGCTACTTTCAACACAAACCTCAAATGCTCAAAATATGAGCAAAAATTATGAAACTATCAGGGATCCTCACTGCATATTAATGATATCTTTAGAAAGAATCTTGACAATGACCAGCCAGGAGGAAATGAGTCTGAGCCCATACTTGGTTGCCAAGGCAGCACCATGGTGATAGATGAATCCCCATAGTAACAACAGTAATGTGGCAGGATTTCTCCATGACAACTGCATAAACAGTGAGATCTCTATTGAGGGCTTTTGAAAGGAAGTCTGGCATGGCTAACATTATCACAATCATTAGGACTGCCAGTTTACTTGCATCTGTGCCCCGATCTGCTTTTTTTCCACACACCAACATGCAGTTTGACCCACTTTCACGATGAGTCGTCTGTCCTGAAAATGCTCCAGATGCTGTGATCTAAAGGTCATCATCAGTGCAGAGAGCTTGGGTTCAGTTCTCAGCAGGAATGCTTCCTGTACAGTCAGTCCTTCCAAAAACTGACATGTTTGTAGGTGGGAAGCCAGAAATGCTTAAACCATTGATACAAGACAGGATGGATCCATGCTTTGATGATATTTATGCCACATCCTGACCCTACCATCTGAATGTTGTAGCTCAAATGGAGACTTATCAAACCAGGCAATGTTTTTCCAATTTTCTGTTGTGTAATTCTGGAGAGCTTCTGTGTGAATTATAGCCTTAATTTCCTGTTCTTAGCTGACAGGTGTGGTCTTATGCTGCTGTAGTGCATCTGCTTTAAGGCTGGATTTGTGTTTTTTTAGGGATGGTATTCTGTTGGAACCTGTGGTTATTTGAGTTCCTGTTGTGTTTTTATCATCTCCAACCAGTCTGTACATTCTCCTCTGAACCCCGACATCAAGGTGTTTTTGTCCAGACAACTGCTGCTCACTGCATATTTTCTCTTTATCGGGCTGTTCTCCATAAAACTTAGAGATGGTTGTGTGTAAAAAACGTCTAAACTTGCAGTAGATCAGCAGTTTCTAAAATATTCAGACCAGTCTGTCTGGCACCAACAATCGTGCCAAGTTCAAAGTCACTAAAATCTCATACATGCCTACTTTCACTGAGTTGCTGCTGATTAACAACAAGTTATCGAACAGGTGGACTTAAAGTGGCTGGTAAGTGTATAGTCAAACACTTAGCAAACACCATCCCACAGCAGACTCCTCCACGGGACTGAAGACTGGGCTGCAAAACATTTCGTACCTTGCACAAGTGGTAATTGTATAAAAAGAAATTAAAAAACACTGAGAGGGAGAATTTCAATACCCTGGTTAACAATATGCAGATAGCAATGTGAAACAGTTACCTCCTTCACCGTCCACAGGATTTGACTGCTGAGACCTATTTGCAAATCAACAATGTCAACAGTGAGCAAACAACAGCAGGCTAAAAGGTTTGCTACAAACATCATGAACAAGGTCAGAGCTCCCACTGATACAGAGATATAGGTAAGTTGCAGTATTGTTATTATTTTTTTCTTCATATGAGGAATATATGTTCTGTGTGTATTCCTAAGCACACAACACTTGGACATGTGGCTTCTTAATCATGGAAAATTAACCAAATAATACTGAAGCCTTGCTGTTCGAGCCTCCCATCATTGATTTCAAACCCATCTCAGAGAGTTACTTTTACTGTTTGGCCTTTTGAATGTATTGGAATTGCTGTTATTTTTTTCTATTGTTTCTAGTTTTCTGTTTAGTTTTGTTTTGTTTTTTTCAACAAAAAGGGGAATTATTAAGATTATATTGGCAAAGGCCAACACCAGATAATCTTGGCAAACATGGGGATGGGTAAATTAGGAGTAAATAGGCACAAAACATTTTATGTAATGCCACCTTTAACTGATTCAATAAGGTCCCTTTAATAGTCTTTAAAATATGCCCACAGTGGCAGAGTCACTAATCAATCACCAGAAATTCAATAAAATCACAAACAATATTGAATTGTACCATAAAATAAAAAAAAAATATTAGAACTATGGAGCTATGTCCAGCTGTGCAATGTCTGCAGATATTAGGAGAAATCAGAGGCTTATTTTCACCATTGGTACTAAGAATTTGTCTTTAAGGCAACAAAGACAGCAATAAACATATAGCAAGTATTGTGCATTTAAATAAGATTGTATCTCCTTTTTTACTAAGAAACGTCTTCTTATGCAACACCCAAATAAACAAAGTGTCAGATGAAAAGGTTAAACAGTCTTAAAGCAAAAGAGGCTCATTTACACAGAAGAAAAGGAATCCCTCATTCTCTCTCTCTCACACACACACACACACACACACACACACACACACACACACACACACACACACACACGGCTACTGAGAAAGAGCAGACACACCAACAACATGCACAAAGAGACACACTTTCCGGCCTCCATTTAATTTACAATCTGTCTTTGTTTCGGGACAGACACACTCACACAATGCTCATAGCTGCGAAAAGGACACGGTTCCACGCCTAAAATGGTCTCATCGCCAAGACCAGTGAGCTGCATGGTGATAGGAGCTCAGCTGGAAAGTCTGCTCCTTGCTCACTTTCTGTCGCTAAGCTGCCTCCAACTCAGTTTTAACTCAGACCCAATAAGACACCCATTATTTCATCATCTATACGGAGAGATGAAACAGTGAAGGAGTCTGGAGATTATTGAAGCCTTAAATTGTTTATTATTTATACCTTACCAGCTGAGCCACAGTATTACATTGAAATATGCCCATCTCCCCTGTGGCACAATTCAAGAATATTTCCTGAATAAACAGGGTAAATAAGGGGTTGAGTGTAGAAAAAATATGTAATGTAGATATCCAACATAGCACACTGCAGTGGAGGTCTGAAGTAAAGCATGTTTATTTGCTAAAGGGTGTAAACTGTTATGAACCTGGCAACACTGATTAGTTCTGTTGCTGCAGCATTTGGCCACTACAGCACCAATGCTTGCTTGCCTACTTGTAATATGCTTCAAAATGGATTGATTTCTAATTAAAAAAAGAAAAAGACTAGATGGAGGGACACAAAGCGCTGCACCAACTAAGAAAAATTATGATTTTGAGCCTGCTGCAACTAAAAGCAGATGTGATGATGCTGGAGAGATGACTAGCAAGCTGACAAGAGTTGAGAGGTAAAAAAGAAAAGTGTGAAATATACACAAGAAGCACAGGAAATTAAAAAAAAAATAGATTTTATTTGTCCTCTCACAGATCCAATGTTTTATGTTTACGTTGCAAAACCCTGCTCTGGTTTTATGAGCCTAGAGTGCCATTTAAAACCATGTATATAAACTTCAGAGACAATTATCCTCCTGGTTGGCTTGTTGTGTTTTACGGTGAAAGTGATGCCTCTGTCTCATTTTCCAATCAGGATTTTGCAAAGAATCCACAATCATGAAGAGCTTTTAATATTATATCATGTATATAAATGACCTAATGATGGAAAGTTATAGCTAAAATAAACTGACAGTTTTTGACAAACATTAAAAAGACATTTAAATTGGCATAATTTAAGTCAGTTTATATAGAATGTCAGCCTTATTGCAAATAAAAAAAGGCAAACATTTTAGTTGAAACTACACAAATGGTTGATTAATAATAAAATGATTGTGTTTTAACTTTGATTTTGTCAGTACATTTTTCTTATCAAGTATTAAAACGGTATATTGTCAGTTTTTAGTTTGTCTCTTGACTTTTAAGTCTCATTAAATAATTTCACACCACTGGATGGAAACACCTCCTGTAATAATGAAACAATCCACTGAAGCATGTAGTCCAGGCAAAAGGAAAGGGCTTAATGTGGGTTTCAGACTGCACTTGTTTTCTCATTTTTGTCACATATAAGTTGGATAAAAGTCTCTGACGAATGACTAAATGTAAAAACACCAGCCTGTGTTCTTGTAAGACCCTGGTGTCAGTCAGTGCTATGACCCTGCAATGCAGTGTTACTCCCTCCATCTCATTCATGAGTGCTTACACACTGGTACTCATTCATTTATTCATCCATCCTTTCTTTCAACATGCAGATGTTCACACAGTAACTGATCTTTTGTCTGTCCTTGCATCGCTGACCCACAACCTCTTGTTAAAGTCTGGTTTTGATATCATTTTCATCTCAAAATAGATATGCACTTAATTATTTTTCACATAATAAATGCATTTCCTTTTTTCAACCTCTCAATCGTCATTTTTAATCTGTAAAATACACTTTCGAGCTTTGAGAAACATTTGAGAAACACCATTTTAATAATTTAATTTAAAATAATCTTCGAGTCATTTTAAAATGCTCTTAACAATCGACCTGTAGCTTTGTCCTCATTCACAAGTCGATGAAAGCATAAAACTCCCTGAGAATTTCATCATTTTTGTTAGTGTAATAAATGTACTTGTTTAAAATTAAAATATTCTTTATTTAAATTAATGTTAACCGTTTAAGATAGGATTTGTAATCAACTAAATGGGTAGACCAAGTTAATTATTAATCTGATTTTACTATGCACTTTGTAAGGTCACGCAGTGCCTTACAAAGTGCCTGTTTTGCCTTTTTGAATTAATACAATGCCCCATGCAAAAATAAATAAATAAAAAAGAATAGATCAAGACTTTTTTTAAAAAAAATAATCTCAAAAATGGATTCTTGAAGAAAGGTATGTGGTGTTCACCTCAAATGAAACCTAAAATTATGATCTGGTACTGCCAGTGACCTTCAAAAAAATAATTTAGTTCAGTTAAGTCTGACAGTGTGTAAATCTAAGTGTCATGTGATTTTAAATACCATACCCACTGTAAAAAAACCTAAGACCAAAATTAATCCAGCTTGTTCTTTTTCTCCTAAAGTTTAAGTTGACAGCACAAATACTGCAAATGCAAAGACACAATTCCACGATGAATGGAGAACAGCTAGCTAGCTAGTAGCTAACCTGAAGCTAACGCAGTGTGCAATACTATCTACCATTACAATGTGGGGTTCCTGTGCTCGCCTTACAGACCAACTCCCCCTGCATCATGCATGTGTAATTTACAAGAACTCTGATGTATCACACCCTAAAAATATTAAATTACTTTTATGTTTATTTATTTATTTATTTAGTTTGTTACACATTTTTAAAGTTTCCAATAAAGACTTAAGTAAAAAAAAAATCTGTTTATTATTTCTTGGGTCAGGCAGTTAAAGAGTAAAGCAACAACTTTCTAACACATAACATGAAACATGTACATGAAAAACTCAGATTTAGCTCTACCCTCTCTATGTCCAACATTCATTATGAGGACTCCCTAACAAGTGGAAGAAAGTACCCAGGTCAGAAGAGACTAAAATTAAACTTTCTAGCCACCATATAATATGCTTTCATCACTCCAAATCATCATCACCACAGTGAAGCACGGTGGTGGCAGCATGATGCTCTGGGGATGTTTTTTTATTGGTAAATTGCTAAAAATTGAGGCATGTTTAAAGGAAAGCTGTTTTTTTTTGCCTTCCAAAAAGTGCTAATTAAAAAAACAAAACTGTTTAATGACCCTAAAGATCCTGCTAAAACAACACTCAGATGAAAGGAATAATTCAATTAAATGTCTTAGAATTGGCTAGTGAAAGCCCAGACCTCCAAATGAAATAATCCAATAGAAAATCTGTAGAATGACTTAAAGATTTGAATACAGTTTTAAATCTATTATTGTATTAACCCAAAGAAATCCTTATCAAAACACAAAATCTGTAAGATGTGAGGAATGTTTTTGTAGTGAGTGACTTCAGATACTTCCTCAAGTATCACTATGGTTTAATTGTGTATACAAGTAGGTCAAAGAGCTGCAGCCTAGTTTTGTTACACAGCCATTTAGCATTTTCTTTTTTTTCTACCAGCAGAATGACAGCCTTGCTTTAAATTAAATGTAACATGGTTAACCTGGTATATATTTACATCTTTCCATCAGCGACCCCCCCATCAATAGCTAGCATTCAGTTTTCACAGGCTCTGTCTGTCTCATATTGTCATGGCCTGCTGTGTGTCTGGCTCAGCGAGTCACAGGCTTGTGCACAAACCCTAGTGTCCTCATAAAAGGAAGCTCAGAATACACCCACATACAATATGTAAACACAGATACACATTCACACTTAAGAGCAAACAAAACTAATACAACTAAGTCAACATAAATCCACTGGTCCAACTTCAAGTTTGCTTGAGGCTCATGGTACACATGTTTTATAACTGCTGCTTGGTATGATACCAGGGCGCCTTCTCCACAAACACATGGTAATTCAGTGACTTGACATTACCTCATCCCAACTGAGGTCATGTTTACTCATTAAACTACAATAAGCAGCTCTGAAATGCAGCCAGAGTGTGTGAATCAGTAAACTAAGTCCTCCTCTGAAACACACTGAGTCAGCTGAACTCGACATTTCTCGCTACAACCAGCAGGACAATGAAGAGGCTCATGTAGAATAAATTAATCAAGAAACTACAATGATTGAAATAACTAAGGTAATCTTTGCCCTTACACCCCTAACAGCATTCTAAAATACACACAACCCCGATTTCATGACATAACAGAAATAACTACATTGGTCCAAAACACTGGACGCTGGAGGTTCACAAAACACTCAAAAACTCAAAAAGCTCAAAAAGAAATTGGGACATGATGTGCACTTTAGATAAAAACAGACTATAATTATTTATTAATCTCATAAAACAATATTTTAATGTTTTCCCATTCTTGCCTGATATACATTTCTAGTTGCACAACTGTTCAGGGTCTTTTGAAGGTGAATATTTTTGTTCCATGATGAGTTAAATGTTTTTCATTTGGTAAAAAGTCTGAACTCCAGGCAGGCCAGTCCAGCTCCCAGACTCCTCGGCTACAAAGCCATGCTGTTGTAATACATGCAGTACGCAGTTTAGCATTGTCTTCCTGAAATATGCAAAGCCTTCCCTGAAAAACACATCATATGTTGCACTAAAACCTGTTTCAATCATTCAGCAGTGATGGTGCCTTTCCAGATGTGCAGGTTGCCAGTTCCAAAGGCACTAATCATAGATTGTATATAGAAGATGGATGGAGCCTCTGTGACATCACCCCGTAGGTTTCTGAAGAGCAAAAGTGAAGCGTGTTGGGCGGTTCCTACCATCGCCATCTTAGAAGCGTCACACCTGCTGTTGCTCTCGGCAAATAAAAAAATGGGCAAAGAGGTGGAGCTGAGAGGGGGACTGTGAAGGTGGGGGTGGATGATTGACGTCTATCAAATCTGTAGCTAAGAGCTAACTATGCCAACTCGGATCTAACGTGAGCTAACCTGCTAATGAAGGTAGGTGGGCTAAAGCTAAGGCGCGCTGTTAGCCAGCTAAAAACCGCGGTAGTGCAGCACTCTCCCTCCTTGCCGCGGATATTGGATACCTGTCAATCAAAAGAACACGCCCCTAATTATGCCAAATTTCAAGATTAAATAACATCCAAATGAATGAGTTAGAAAAAAATGCACTCCCCTCACAGTTGTCATGAAGGTAAACTTGACTTGACCTATTTATTCTAAAATGGAATTTTTGTACCAGGCTTTAATCCTGTTTATTACTGCTGTGAAGTTGGTCTTTTTAACTTGAGAGTCTATGAGGATTTGCGCTGTTTTGGAGCCAGCCCTTAGCGGATGAAGGGTGAACTGCAATTTTTTGCAATTCCGCATAGGCTTCACATTTTACCGCTGGAGGTTGCCGCTAGGGCTGCAACTAATGACTACTCTGAGTGGATTAGTCACCGCCTATTAAAACGTCTAGTCGACCAATCGGATTATGTATCTCATAATTATTAAATGGATCTTATTTCACTTTCAGCTTTGAAATCTTGCATGAGGTTGTTATGTAAGTCCGACATGCCTCATCTGTAAATGTTCAAGCATTGCAGATGTACTTCCGTGGTACACATGGTCCGCTTTACAAACCTCACATGTATTTAATTTTTTTTTAAGTTTTGTAAGTTTAACGTGAAGTTATTTCAGACTTTTGACGTCTTCTGCCACCATTCTATTTCCTGGTCGGCCGCCATATTTTTCCCCTGGCGGATTTTATTGCGCATGTGCAACTCTCAGCAGAGATAAGAAAAGAAGACGATATCTCACTCTAGTTTTTTTTTTTTTTTTCTCTGTGCATGTGCGTTGTGTAACTCTCGCAGAGATAAGAAAAGAAGACAATGTCTCACTCTGTAGTTTTTTTTTTTTTTTTTTGCCAACAACACTATTGGCGACAACGTCGACTAATCGGTGCAGCCCTAGTTGCTGCTTGGCACTAATGCACCCTCATACCATCAGACAAGCAGGGAAAACTAAGCAGACAGACGGGCCCTCTCCTCTTTAGTTCAGGGGATGTGGGGGTCCATGATATCCAAAAAGAATTTCAAATTCGTATTTGTCTTATGGAAGAACAGTTTTTCACATTGCCTCTGCACATTTTCAGATTAGCTTTGGGCAAAAGAAGAGAGTGATATTTCTGAAAATGACATCTTCTTTGCATAATAGATCTTTTACTCTTTAACTTCATTTAATTTCCAACATTATTCTGAAATTGCTCCATTAGTCACCATTTTTTGGAGAAAGATGAACCTCTGTCCATCTTTACTTCTGAGACACTCTGCTTCTGTGAGGTGCTCTTTTCATACCCAATCATGTCATCGAACTCTACTACATGTTTCTCCAGCTATTACCTTCTAGTATCACTTACTTTTCCAGACTTTTGTAGCTCCCATCCTAACTTTTTTGACACGTGTTGCTAATATCAAACTCAACATTTAATAATATGATATATTTTTTAATGCTCCATAATGTAAAATATTAATTAGATTTGAAAATCTGCATTCCATCTTGATGTACAGTTTACACAACATCCCAACTCTCTTGGGATAAACAAAATTGAATCCCCACACTGCAATACAAAAACCTTGTGACATACTCTGTGGGCAATTGCATTTGCTTCAGCTGTGAATAAACTGCTGTGAAGACAAGACAAAGTTGAGTTTGATTATAGAAATTACATCCCCATGACAAGAGCTGAATTTTCACCTGGGAATTTCATCCCATACATTCCCTGCACTGTTCCAGCACTGTTCCCTTTGATCCTGTTATACCACCCTGAACACACACAGCTCCACAGACAACAGGTGTAATCACTGTGTTGTCCATTTGCTTTTAACCAGGACGTAGGTGGAGTCTCACATTGTTTGCTCTGCTTTAATACACCCCCACCACACTATCTTGGCAAGAGGCAGCTATCCCGATACTTATGAAGCGAACAGCTTTCCATTTCCTGTAACAATGTGTGGTCAACCATTAACGGACAGCTGGGAGTCACTACAAAGATCGAGGCACACAAACAGGCTGACAAACAGACAAATCAACATCTACAAACTCTAGTTTGAAAGTAAGTTTCCACAGTAAAGCAGCATCATAACAGCAAAATAACTAACATAACTAAAATCTAAAAAAATGCACATTTACATTTAAGGTATGCAAGTAAATGCTTTTTGATGCTTCAGTTCAACTGACCACTTTCAGTTGTGCAAGTTCCTCACAATATCATTCTTCTTTGCTCGTTATCATGACCTGTTTAAATTTACTAGACCTAGCCCCTGAGCTGCACATATAAATACCTGGAGAACAAAGCAATCCAGTCTATCGAGTTATTGTATGACAGCAGCCAAAGTTATGCATAGATATCTGCACATTGTTAATGGGTGTTTAATAGGAGAACATAATGTGATTTTCACTTTTCATATGAGCAACTATCAGCACAAGTTAAAAACAAAAAAGAAGGCAAGTGGATATATGAGTATCTGGACATTAACTGCCTATAAAAGTAAAGATTAACCAGAATCTTGGGTGGTCTGTTAGTCTCGGGCTGACAAAAGAAGACAGAACAGATCACAGCACTCAGACTGACAGTCTCTGTAAAACACACACAAAGCTGGAAGACTGAACCACAGACGCCTGAGCACACAAACACATACATCCATGCAAAAAACTGAAATACAACCTATCATCTGGTTCTTACTAGGTCTTACAATTAGTACATGCAACATGAAAATGAACATGCTATGCTATGATTTTTAGAAAATTAAGCCAAAATGCAAAAGCAGTGAGTGAAAACCTACAATCCATGATTCAGTATCTTCTAGAAGCACATTTAGAGAAAACATCTTGAATAGTTTTCTGTATGATGCTATCAGTCATTGGCATTGTTGTCTGTTCAGTCTGGTTCACCCTTCTTTAAAGGCTCTGCGTCAGTTCATTGAGCTTTGCAGTCATTTGAACTGTGCAGAAGTGTGGACTTTAACTTGAACACTGCAGCACTCTGATTCTTCTTTTTCAATCATTGTTGGAGATTTGCTGCTGTGCTTAGCGATGTGGTATTCTTGCATGGATCCATTTCAGCCAAGCTTTAGATGTCAGATAGGATCTTATATATGTTCACCTGCTGCAGCATCCTTCCTTTATGACCACCATGCTTTACATTTGGTATGCTGCATTTGTTTTTTAACAAAAGGACTTTACTTGAGAAGGCTTGAGGTTTGTTCAGATGAAACTTTGCAAACCCAGGCTGTGATCCCATGCTTAGAAAGAAGATGTTTTCTTTTCCTGGTAGCACTTTTAAATGTGTAGGCTTTTTCCTAATTTGACTGTCATGAACTGAGGTTGTTCGAGTCTCAGATGCAGCTAAGTTTGGGGTAAACATGTTGTGATGTCATCTTCTGAAAGGACTGACAAGAGTTTTGAATGATTTCCTACTTGTGAATAATCTTTCTTACTGTAGACACGTCTTTCCTCCATAGCATTGCATCAAAACACAGCTGAATGCTCCAGACCAGCAAATGCAGCAAGAGCTTTCAGACTGATAGAGTAATGTCAACACATAGAAGCCTGCTCATTCAGACTGCCTGCTGTAAAATGTACGTCACTGGGTTAGGGCTGAGGTCTGAGGCAATGGAGATGTTGAACACAGGTGATTTATGGTTGTGAGTTGCAGACATCAGAAGGGCTTTAACCAACAGTTTTAGTTGACAATTAATGGTCGCTCATGAAGCTGTGGTAAAATGTTCTTTTTTTTTTGTTTGTTTTATGGCACTATTAATCTTAAATTAGAGGTATTAGCCCCTTTTACAGCTTTTTTTTTTTATTGGGATTTAAGAACAACTGACACATTTTGCAAAAAATCCACTGGCCAATCACACCAATATCACTACTCAATCAGCTGGTGCATTAAGCCATGTCAGAATAAAGGGATGCAAATTATTTCAAATAGATACATAAAAAACACAAGTGATAGTAAATGACTATTCTGTTAATCTCATGTTTGAGAGAATGGAAGTGATCTGATTGCAGCCAGCTGCAACTGCATTCAAGCAAGTGTGTAATAACTGTGGCAGGTTAAGACATTGGTCAAGTTCATAACATCACACAACATACCAGAGCAATGTTGAGTTCAATTTAAAAACACACCCTAATGACAGATGAGTGCATCTTGGAATTAGCTAATCGTCATACTAGTTGATCACATGTCATTAAAGTAAGCACACTGGTGGTTTTGCATGTTTTAACACCTCACATGTTCTTTAATTCTCAGTGTCATTTGCTAACAATACTATGTTTTATTAATTTTTTAACATCTGCAACACATTCATCAATGATACGTCTGTTATGTTTTTATGAATGTTTTAGATATTTGTGTGTGCAATTGAAGCTCCCAAAGACACAGTAATTAACTCATGAATTAATGCACCTAAAAACTGTAAGCTTGGGGCATTACTCCATTCAACAAACAACGTTTTCTTATGATACCGTTTACTTTAACATTAACAGTTCTCGGCCTGAGCTCTTATATAATTTGGAGCTATGTGTACCAGCAGGTTAAATTTATGACGCTTAGTGTGGTGAACTAACTCACTCCCTTGTGTCTATATTCCACAATGCAAACGACAAGAAGACTAAATGGGAGATAAATCCTATTAAGCCACAAAGTTGTCACTTTCAACAGCAGGGCAACTTTAAGTCCGCTTACCTGCTCTTCGTGGTCACCTGTGGCGGAAGAAGCCATGTTGAAGAAGTGTGCGGTGCGGCTGCTCACAGGTAAGTTTGGTCCCAGAGGATAAACGGACTGTAAAAATCACCGCACTGTGAACGCATGAGAGGAAACGATATTTAGACAAAGCCTCGTTCTCTGACTAAATAAGGCACTTGTGCCTTCAGCGGTCCCGGAAAAGAGGAGCTGTGGCCCGGTTGAAACTCCAGGTGAAGCGGAGGCGTGTGCAACAGCTGCAGCTGGAGGAGCAACTCTCAGCTGACGTTAAGAGGGCGGCAAACACTAGGGGGCAGTATTTCCCGCTTCACTGTTATTTTAATGGAGGGAAAATGAAAGTAAAATACAAATTGAGATATTAATAATGATTCACTATAAGCGTTCAAAATTTCATATCTTGATTTTAAGGATTTAACAGAGGTTTGGGCTGATTTGGATATATTCTTCAAAAGTTCTACAATTTGTAAAATGTTTCATATTTTGTAAACATGTTTAGTCAAGTATTATCCATAACTTTTTAAAGGAAATTGTGTCATCTTTAGCCCACTACAAGTTATTTGACATTCATAGTTTTTACTAACATTATGCAAACATCTTCATATGCCCAAATTTATTTATGCTTTATCAATGAGCCAGACTTTATTGTAATATTTTATGTTGAAAAATAGGCTTTCAAAGTTTTTCTTTGTACATTGGCTAGTATTTGTCTAATTTCCATTCCAGTCCTTGTGCCGTCACTTAACAGTGACATAAGACTCATTCAAGGTTAAAAACAAGGAACACAACTTAGAGGATGAGCCAGTGTTTTGTCACAAATAACAGAAAGCTAAACAAGGAACCAATTTTAAATTGAACCTTTAGGCAATTTCAGACAAATAACAAATAGCTTTTCTTTATTTGCATGTAAGAAAAAAACTTTAAAGATTACACAGTTTGACCTTTGCACCCTGCAGACTTGGTATATCTGGTGAGCAGTGTGTCCTTGAAAAATTGAGGAAACTGGACAAGGCTTTAAAAACACTATTTATAGCACATGAAAGTAATGTCCTTAAGAAACAGGATAAAAATCTAGCAAATACCTGAAACAGGACCTGAGAGATGCATCTGGACTTTCAGTTGATCCATCTACAGTAAATTTAATTAAGAAAAGGAAACAAGAAAAGGCTGAGGAATGCCAAATGATACAAGAACTTAACTGAAAATCAGTGGCAACAGGTCTAATTGAAAGGAGCAGCCCAATTTAAAATGTTTGATTCAAATTATTCACTGGAAAGAGATGAAAATGTGTCTCTTTATGGTCTTCTGTGGAGGCTCTGTCTTAGTTTTTGGCAGCATCTGTAGAATTTAAGCCAATCTAAATTGACTGAATTATGGAAGTGCAAAAGTACTGTCAGATGCAGATACAATAAAAACAAACATCCTTTGACAAATCATGATGGTGAGCTCAACATCATTAAAGCAGAATGACATCTTGACAGAGGAACAGCATCCAATGAATAGCTTTGGAAAGTCACTGAATGGCAACCTCTAATTTTGCCTTTCATTCTGTATTTCTATTTGCAAACTTCAATACATCACTGCAAATATTTGCCATTTCTTGTATAAAAAAATGTGACGTTGAGAAGACATTTGCAGAGAATTGCATGCTGCAAATCCCAAAAATCACAAGCTTTAAAACATCTTACTATGTCACGTATTTAAATGTAATTCTGTTAACAAATACATACTTTTAGTAAGTTATTTTCTACACGGTCTACACTCTGTTACCTGCTGTATTATTATAACTTCCAAATACTCTGGTTACATTTGATCAACCATCAATACAGACATCTCATGGCTCAGAAAAAAACACTTTTCCTTAATTTTGAGTAATAGAAATAGATTTGTGCACTTGAGGTTAAAACGCGGCAACAAGTCGTCACTTTACACTTTAACTTTACAGTATAAATGTCAATAGTTGTCATGCTTAAAATTGAACACATGAGGGCAGCATTGCTCCACTAAAGGCAAAGTATTCCTTTATCAAACTTAATAAAACATGTTGCAGATTCAAACTTTGACCAGGTTGAGTTTGTTTAATTTGTGAGAGGAAGTAGTCCTCAGCCGAACGAAGTGAAATCCAAACACAGGCTCATTTATTAGACTGACCTAAATGATGATCAGCTTTGCCATTAAATCCTCACTAATGAAAGATAAAATATTTTGAAGCCTAAACCATACAGAACTAAAAATCTCATGCAAACGTTGAAAGTCTAAAGTGCAATTATATAGAGTTGTTGTACAGTATTTTATTGTTTGTAAGATTCTGTTAAGTTTAAACATTCAGAATTTTAAGGAAGTTAACCCTAAGCACATACAGCATATCAAATGGTGTTTCCAGCCTTCAGTATTATTTTCAGTTTATTATCAAGGACACAATCCCAGACCGTAGGAAGATGGTCTTAAAAGAAAGCTAAAATGCGTGGATTTAAGTTATTACTTATTTATCCATCCATGGAGTGTTAGTAAGGCTCATCATAGACTAATTAAATTAAATAGTCAAGACTAAAAGAAACGAGTTGGAGGGTTTTATTCCATTTATTGGATGCTGGCATAAAGTTTAGCAATCTGTGGTTGGAACAGAGCTTTGAGCTCGGCCCTTTTGGCCTTGAGGGTGGGAGTTAAAAGGCCATTCTCGATGGTGAAAAGCTCAGGATGGAGGTGCACATCTTTTACCTGTAGAAGACAAAAAAGGTCAAATGGGTATTGGAAAATGAAATAAAACCTGCATTTTTATCCATCATCTGGAAGTCTCAGCACCTGTTTAACCAATATGCTTATTGAAACACTATGAATTATAAATGTGTCTCTTAAAAGGAGAGAAAATGCACATTTTGTTCCTTTTGAAGAGAAGAAATTAATCGAGGGCCTGAAATCTGCATGGTCTCAATGTTACTGAACTTTGGGCTCAGTGCATCAGTAGATGATGAGTAGAGGCAGATTTAATGAAGTTTGTAGCACCTGAAGTTTGAAAAATGACTTCACAAATCAGTGTTTGTCTTGAGTTACTGAAACCATGTATGACCCCTAAACTAGTTATTTTAATGCATTTCTTTCAGCTGGAACTGAGCACTGCTGCAAAGTTACAAAAACACCTTCAAAATGCCTTGATAGGTGCCTGCTAACCCAGAAAGATCAGTACCTGCTCAAAGGACTTAAGACCTGCTTCTTTTCCAAGTTTGGTCATGTCTGAAATGATGGCTTTCTTAATTTCCTGAAAAGGAAAGAAAAGAAAAATCTGGTCAAATCATTTCAAATATGTCTTTAAGCACACAATTCAGCAAGGCTCTGGTTTCATTAAATGTGATCTACAGACATGGGCTTCATGAGTTTTACAGCAAGGATGCAAAACTACTCCAACTGGCTGCCTCTAGCGTTAATGACCACGTTTCCTGCTTAGGAGCAGAAAGGTCCTCCTACACACATTTCAGAGAGAAATAAAACATTACTGTGTTTTTGCAGAGTTCTTCAATGGAGCCTTGGTAGCCCAGATTTTTTGCAAAACCTGGCAGAATCTCAGCGTCAGGGACCACAATGGCAACCAGGCAGGACTACAGGCAGAGGAAAGGATTGTTATCAAAGCCAGTATGCTCTGTAAACACACACACTCACAGCAGATATGCAGGGTTTACCTGTAGACTGTCTCCATGCACAAACACCTGAGCCACTGGTCCACTGCGTACATAAACATTTTCAATCTTCTCTGGTGCTATGTACTCCCCTTGAGCCAGCTTGAAGATATTTTTCTTGCGGTCGATAATCTTCAAGACTCCACTCTGTCACAAACAAAACAAGTCAAACAGGAGAAACGATGCACAACGTCTTTAGTGAACGCTGATGCAAGATGAGTTGATTTAAATGTCCACGTCATGAAGAAAAAATGGACAATTCTCTTATTTTTAGCACATTTTTTTAGATAAATAATTACAAGGGTTAAAAGAAAATGATGTTACTTCTCCAGTTAAAACAGCTAAAGGCAAACTGACTTTTAAAGTCTCCATTACGTTTTTAACCTTAAAAAGAAAAAGTACTTTTACATCTTACCGGAAGCCATTTTCCTATATCTCCAGTGTGTAGCCAGCCATCTTTATCCAAGGCCTCTGCAGTCTTCTCTGGGTCTTTTAAATAGCCCTTAAACACATTTTTACCCTTCATACAGACCTGAGAAAACCACAGAGAACAACAACATCATAACAGAAGTCCTAAATCAGGTGCACCGTGGCACATCATGACAAATTAAGTTAGGATTTTACTTATTAGCTTTGGCATTAGCTAGCCAAGTGTCCGAGTCTCTGTTGCAGTGTTTAATCGTCCCAAACTTCACTCACCAAATTCTCTTCAACTTACCTCCCCTTCACCATTTGAGGCAAAGTAGTTCATTTCTTCAACATCAACCAACTTCACAATGTTACAAGGCAGAGGCACACCAACATGTCCTGCAACATATATTGCAGATTTTTCTGTTGTAGCACGCTGAGGTTCAACCAACGTCAAAAGCATGAGTACATACCAGAAGTTGCATCTCCTGGCATGGTGAAGGTGCAGGCAGCTGCACACTCTGTCTGACCATATCCTTCAAAGATCTGAGAGAACCCATCAAACCAGAGCAGCGTAATCAGGTTACCATGACAGCATAAGACACTTTTACATGTTCATTCTACTCCCCCAAAGAATTACCCCACTGTAAATTTTTTGCAAACACCTCAGAGCTGATGAAAGTTTAAACTTCTTTACTACTGTAGTAAACTCAGTCTCTTAACCCAGAACTTCAAGATGAGGTCCCACAGAACCTCATCTAAGCAGTTTAAGAAGAGGCCCACATGGAAAGACAGAGAGGATTAAAAGGTTTATTACCTGGCAGCCCAGAGCAGCCCTTAGGAAGTTGAGAACAGATGGAGATATGGGTGCTGCTCCTGTCACCATGATCCGCACACGCCCCCCGAGGGACTCCTGAGACAAGAATCGCATGTTTACATTTTTATTTAAAACATGAGCTGCTTTTGTTCAAGCAGAGGCGGTACCTGGATTTTGTTAAAGATGAGTTTGTCCCATATGCTGTTCTTCCGGACGATGCCCTCCTTCACCTCAGCATACTTGCTCTCTACAGCAAAGTTCAGCAGCCATTTCTTGAAAGGAGACTTGGCTCCGCTCTGAACCTGGCGACAAAGAGGTAGATTGTTGTACTTAACTAATGTCTTAAGCAGGTTCAGAGTTACGAGGCAGCTCCTTTCCAACAAAAATGACTAACTCTGTCATAGACACGATTAAGAAGGCGAGGCACCACTGGAAAAATGGTGGGCTGTAGGGTTTTCATGTCGTCTGGCAGCAGTCGGATGTCGCCCTGGAAGAAGCCCACCCTGGCACCGGTACCGTAAACAACTGTCTATGAGATGCAGACAGAAAGACATTAAAGCTCAAACATCCTCACGGGAGTTATAAACTAAGATCCAGTCTTACCTGAACAACTCTCTCAAACATGTGGGCTAAAGGCAAGAAAGAAATGCTGATGTCCTGGGTGCATGGAACAACTGATGTCTGAGAGACAGAAGCCCCGTTAAAAGATTTGCACTCAAAAGGTCCAATAAATAGAAATGATTCAATTTTATCATTTGTACCTCAAAGATTCTGAGGACACCAGCAGCATCGGAGACCACATTCTCATGGGTCAACATTGCTCCCTTGGGATTTCCTTTGGTAACAAAGAGACAGCAGTTTAGAAAATCAGACATTTGAGGGAATAGTTTTGCTTCTTGTTCTGAAATAAAAATGTCTTGGGCCTGGTAAGTTATCCATTCATATCCTGAAGATGAAATCAGCTTAAACTGCAGAAGGATCACCTGTAGTGCCACTGGTGAAGC
Source organism: Melanotaenia boesemani (assembly GCF_017639745.1). Classification (NCBI taxonomy): domain Eukaryota; kingdom Metazoa; phylum Chordata; class Actinopteri; order Atheriniformes; family Melanotaeniidae; genus Melanotaenia; species Melanotaenia boesemani. The sequence continues at coordinate 6,886,486 of NC_055702.1, forward strand.
AGACAATGCTGAGGTCCTCCGGCTTCGGTGGCTGTTTGACATGAAAACATTGCATCAGAACAGCATGGAGTTAATTGCATCAAAACAAGGACCAGAAATCCATTATTGTAGACTTACAATTGGCTTTTGAAGATTACTTTTCCCCACTGCCTGGAATATGGAAAACAAAACATGTTTTCAATGGTGTCGAGTGTCAGTTGCAAGTATGGATCTTCAGCACTAAACACTTTTGTGTTTGACTTGCATTACCTCAGCGTCCTGCATGGACACAATGTCCACCCTGCACTTTGCTCCCCGCTCAAGCAGCTCAGGGTCAAAAGAGTCCATGATGATGATGGTTTTTAGGACTGAAGTCTGGCCTTTCTCTCGGTTCTGCAGCAAAATTTCTGCTTTCTTCTGATTGTCACAGAGCACTGTTGAGATCTCAGCTGAAAGATTAAGAAAACAGTGACTTAATAGCAGTTCAATTTGATGGAATAGTACTCATGGATAAAGAGAAAAAAAATCATAGTGCAATGACAAGAGATTAAAGCACACTCAACAGCTCCCTGAGGGAACTAAGGAGTTACTGGACTTCTACAACCTCTGTAATTAGCAGCATCAGAGTGCAAGGGAAGCATCAATTACCTCGGTCGATAATGAACACAAGAGCCTCAGGACCCAGCGTGTCGTACAGGGGAACTGCTACCATGGAGTAGGTGTAACATGCCAGTTCACCAATAATCCACTGCAAGTGACCCATAAAACAGCGGGACAGAAAAGCTATGGCATGCTTGTCAGACCAGAGATTTGTTTTTCTAAACAGACGCCATGAGTGTACTTACCTCAGGTCTGTTCTGAGCAAAGATGCCAATAAATGTGTTTGAGTTTGGCTTCAGACCTCTATGAAGGAGCCCTGACCCCAGGTGCTCCGCTCTGTCAGACACCTTCGAAGAGGAAGAGGAGGAAGTATCAGCTGAAGTTCACAAAACACCTCGTCTTCATGTTGCTACATTATTTTACCTGTTTGTACTTCAGCCACTGGTACGGTTTTCCTGGTTTTCTGTGGCCCAAGCATGGTCCATTACCTGAAAGTCAGAAATGAGCCAGAATTTTACATATTGTGATGTATTTGAACAATTTCAGGTAATATGAAGCTCCACAGCAGTATTTTGGCCCTAAAATAATTGAAAAATAGGAATGCTTTAAGTTAAAAAGGGTTTAAATGTGATTCTGTGTTACAGATTAGTTTATGAATTAACACATCAATTCTTGAAGATTTCGTAGTCATGAGCTGAGATATCCTTCCCTTCACTGCCTTTTTTGCTTAGTTTAAAACAAGGAAGGTATGTGACAGCTTTTAAAATTATTTCATAGTATGTGATAGTCATTCATATTAATTAAAAACACCTTTTCAATAAAATGCAAAAAATTTCAGACATCAAATCCTGCATATATACTGCCATACTGGCAAAATATATGTTCTATTAAAAAAAAGAAAAACCAAAACAAAACAAAAAACAAAACACACACACCCACACAACCAGTAAATGAATGTAAACAATAACGTGATCACCTGACACCTTCAGACCCTTTTGAAAAACCTCATACAGGGTCTTGGCATCACTATAGAAAAATGACGTCAGGTTGTTGTTATCCTCCAACAAGGCAACCTTTCTTGCACCACCCTGAAAAACAAAAACAGAATTATATTCATGGTTCTGCAGAACAAATACAAGAATTCACCAAATGGATGTATGGATCCATTTTACATCTTTAAATTTACCTTGATGCCCACAGTCTGGCAGTTGAGATCAGCTGGGCTTCGGAGGGGACTGGGCCTTAAGTTGAGATAGAATAAGGTTGCTGCACCGACCGCAAACAGTGAGATGATGGCCGGGGTCGGGAGAGGGGAAAACAGCAACTGGAAGATGAAGTCCATGGTGCAGGGCCAACTGGAATCCAGAAAAATGTTGGGATTTATCCAGATCTACAACAAGGACTCTCACATACCACACCAAGCATAAAGGAGATGTTATGCATCCCCATTATGCAATTTTGAGCTCCTTTGAGCAACAATTACTTGGGTTCAAAGTCAAAAAGAATTGTGTAACAGTTACTCCTAATCACTCAAAGATAAGAGTCCAGCCCATGAAAGCTCAGAAACATTACAGTGCATGTCTATAGTAGGCTTTGAATGATGTTTACATACACTGGAAGAATATAAACACATTTTGCACAAGACAAACACGTCTTCTCAAATAATTAGCACTCTTTTTAACACACTGAGGTTGATTTATGTCTCATTTAATTCTTACACTGATACCAAGGTATATTATGACTAGGAAATATACGACCACCCTTACAGGAAACAAAAGCCTACTGACAACATTCAAAATTAATCCTTTTTGCTGCTGCAACTCATGACTTTACTCAACAAATTGAATATATTTCAGAGTATCCAAAAGGCATATCTTAGCTGCTGTGCAACACTCATCTCTCAGATCCATTGTTACATTGCACAAACAAAAAGAGCAAACAGAGCCAGCACAGCGGGGTTTAAAGGACTACTGACTGCCAAAGAAAAACGCCAGCTTTTCTACCTACCTGCTGCTCGTCCTCTCAGGTGTGTGTACACAGCAGATCCTCTTCCTCTGCTCTGAGGAACAAGATCTCATAAAATCAGCTGAGCGACTTAAAACCTTTGAACTTTGGCCACCATCATTTTTTACAGATAAGACAACACAGGCATCAAACTGCCCTCAGTTGTAGGTCATTTTATCAATGAGTCTTTTGCAATTTATCAAACCGCTTTATAGCTTTTCCCCCCCTTTAACAACCAGCTCAGAATGATAAACCTAACACCTTTATCTGTGGCAGTGACGGAGAAAAACAACATTTTGCACTTGATGAAAGGTCAGTATTCTTATCTGCAGTTTGTTCAAAGTTCAGACATTTCAAACAAACTTAAGGAACAAAAACACAAGATGTAAAAACGCTGACGTTTTGACTCTTAAGGTTAGCCACTGTGGGGTCACAAACCTGTTATTTCAAATCATCTGCATTACTATTAGTTTCAGCTACTTGTTTGAAAGTGTGAAACAGCATATTTGATTACATTAACATGAGACATTCAGTGAAAAGTTTGCCAGACAGCTGCTAGAGCGCAAACACGAGTCATTTCTGAAATGCAGGTAAAATATCTAAAAGAGCAAAGAACTGCTTAGCAATCACAAGACCAAAGCCACAGATCCCCGCAGGCTAGTTTAATATTGTGTGCTTTTAGAGAATAATTAGATTTTATTGGTAAAATGACTGAGCTTTCTTGTGTGAACTAGTTGACTTTGCCGAACAATAAGATGGAAGAAAAAGGTTCATTAGGAGAAGCTTTGGGAGGTTACCTGGTGGGATTAGCAGCAGTAGTTTGGGCTCAAGCTGAACTAGGATCCCATGAGGAGAAGCAGCTGAAGACAGCAACACCACTAATGTACAATCTGCTCACCTGTGGCCATTAGCACCTAAAGCTGCACTCAGGTGTGACCATCAAGGTTCAACCTGCCTCCTCTGATTTTTTGCTGTTTTTGCTTGGTTTTTTGCTGCATAGCCTTTATATTATCATGGGTAGAGTTTTCCTAATTAGATTACCTAATGTTGCTTAAATAAACTTGCCTTGTGTGTTTGCTCCTTATGTTTTTGTTAGCATGGAGTGAAGTTTGCCTCTTTTAAAAGCAAATGAGATAATAATGAACTTTGATGCTAGATTTAGAGATGCGAGCAATACTAAGGATATAAATGCAGCACCTTTGGAATCAAACATAGTAAACAATTTTCATAAATCAGCCTTTTGAGATTAGAAATTGAAATGATGAGTATTTAAGAAACAAATCATAAAAAGGCTAAACTCTTTGACAAGGAAATACTGGGGGGAAATCCATCTTGTTTATATTCATATTCAAAATATAATAAATAAATTAAAACTAATATAACGGAATATTTTTAATTTATTATAAATCTTTAGTTCAGTTGACTAAATAACTTTCTTTCACAGTTTCTAAGCTATTTGCATATAATTCCCAGTGCATTGCATCAATGTTAAAGGTTCCCAGAAATCCTTTTCTTTTCTCTTAGAAGACAATAGAAGCCGTCACCATCTTTTTTAATCATATTTCATCATGACTCCATTGACCTCTGAGCTGATGAAATCTAGACTAATAAAAACCACAATGAAGACAGCCCTGTATTTTTAAGTCATAAATCTTTTAACAACTATAACCTGTAAAATAATTATACTTAGCAGTATGAATTATAATTATCTTTGACCACATATCAAGTTATAAAAATTGATAAAGTCACTGACTACAATCTTCTTAGTACAATAAATCAAAAGAACAAAGTGAAAATTACCTCAATAAAAAAGAATAAAGCAACGATTGTTTTACAGATTAAATAAATGTGGTTTAAAATAATCACGTTCTTAAATTGGAAATCTCCATCGTCTCCATTCTGTAAGATGTGGTTAAACAAAATGCTTACAGATCTGTTGCAGAGGGAACAGCCTTTTCTTTTCTGAAAATGTGGAAGCCATTCTTAACATTACTTCATGATACATGTGTTAGATATATTTAGACCCTGATGCCATATTTAACTTTTTTTTTTTACATAATCATTTGTTATTTCTCTTAGTTTTTAGATAGCATTTAAAAATATAACATATCCATTAATTAATTTTTTCTTTCTGCCTTGTTTTTTGTCTTTCTTTTTACATTTTGTACTGCTGTTTGTTTCTTTTTTTATTTTTTGTAGTTTGATCATTACAGTCTTGACTATTATTCTTGTTATCTTTTCACCCTGGTGACTACACCATTGAGACAGAAAGGGATAACTAAAATACTTTATATGCATGTATGTATGTGCTTATATGCATGTTCACAGATTTACACATGTTTATCCTCCTGAGACCCGACAATTCATTTTTGTCCTCTGTGAAGAACATGAGTCTCAGACCTCTAAGTCAAGCATTGTTTATAGTATGTATGTGATTAATACTTTTCCTTTAAGAAAACATCTTGAACTCTTTTCTGATGCCCCTGTTGTGGGGGTGTGGCCAACACAGCACATGCAGTGTCTTTTCAAAATGGAGGGAATTTCAATTTTCATGTTTTTCATGTTTCTTCGTTTACTGTCTTAATCTTGTTAAGTGGTCATTAAATGAAAGGATGTTTTTAAAAATCCATACAAATAATGATACACTATTATAACTGCACCATAACAATGTGTATTAAGCAAGACATAATAAACATTGTTTTTGAAAAAAAAATGTTGCAACATGTTTCTTGTGACTACAAAACCATTTACAATCACAGGGAGACAAAACCACTTACAATCACTCCCAGGTAGGATTTATAATAATCAATTAACCTGCATGTTTTTGGACTGAAAGAACACACACATGCATAAACAAGCAAACTCCACACGGGAACCTTGTTGCCGTACTAACCACCACACCACCAACAGCTCTTGTAGTTTTGTTGTGAATTGAAATAATTTTGAAAATAATGAAATGAAGTTGATTTTAAAGGCCCAGTGTGTGGGTTGTAGCTACATCTAGTGGCCCAAGTTGGACCCCCCCACCGTGTGCTGTGGTAGGGTATGGTATGTGTTAAACTTAATCAAGATGGTAAAAACCACAATGTCTTATTTGTGTTGCTCAGTCATGAATCATTTCTAAAATACTAAGCAAAATACAAACAAACAATAAAAAACAAAAGAAAAAGAACATCAGCATTTCATTCCAGGCATCTAAACAAACATAATAATCATTAACATAAAACTGATTTGCAAATAAATCTAATTATTAAATAAAAGTCTTTTATTAATTCTTATTGATGTTCCACTATTTTTCCACTGAACTGAATTTAAAAAACAAATAAATATAAAAATGTGGGATTCTTTCTCTTTGTACCACCCATTCTTCTCCACACATTTACATCTCCTCCTCCCAAACCAACTATTCAGCATCACCAGGCAAGTTGACTATTTAAGCCCTGTAGCACCAAGCAACTAGTAGAATGAGAGTGAACTCCAGCGCGGCATATTGCTCTGATATGAGGCACATACTGGTGTTTCACTTCACACTGGTGTTAGCTGCTGCCTCTGTCATCAATAACACCAGCAATGGGTCCCAAAGCCACAAGCTGCTGATTGGCTTCCAGGCTCCCTGGAGCATGTTCTACCCCTTCAGTGCCCAGCGGCTGGGCTCGGCCATACAGATAGCCGTGGACAAGGTGAACTCCGACTCCTCCTTCCTGGGGAGCTACAGGCTGGACTTTGTGTACAAGGATACAGACTGTAGTCCTAAAGTGTCCCTGGGAGAATTCATCAGCCAGGTGTGGAGGGACAATGTGACGGCTCTCTTTGGTCCAGCGTGCCCTGAGGAAGCGGAGGTATGACTCATGTGGCATTTTATGTTTTCAATTTTGTTTTGTTGTTTGTTTATTTATACAGTCCTGAAAACAATAAAGGATTAAATTAAAATGTTATGATGTTCGATATTATGTGAAGTTGCTATAAATGTGTTGTTTAATCTGTGAAAAATGACAAACTGTATTTGGGTCATTCCGCAGGTGCATCCCTATTTTGTTGGTAATGTTACAGCACCTGCTATATAAACACCAAATCACTAACTCTGACAATACATTTCCAATCCCCATCTGAATACTGAACAGCAGATGAGTGATAATGAGAAAAATATCATTATTTGAATTATCTTTCTATATATCAAATGAAATTATATAAAAAATATTTTAATAACTGAAGAAGAAAAAGTTAAATAATGATATTTCCAGTTAAAAAAAATATATATGATAACACAGTAAACATAGTACAATAAATAAAAACATTTCCTTTATGACTTTATGTGCTGTATTTATACAGGAACTTTACTAGAGTTAACTGTGCTTATACTCGATTCTGCTCATTTTTATAAAGCACCAATTTACACCAAAAATGTTTCAATGAAAGGAAAAAGGTAAATTGGCAATAAAACTTCACAACAGATGAAAAAAAGAGAAAAACACAAAACAAAACATAGTTTCATTTAAAAAAATGGCTGCCATGTTCCACAACATATGATCAACTGTATCATTGTCACTTAATGAAATAAATAAAGCTACATGTGCAACACACAAAGCTTTGTGCATTTTAGGATTAATTAGGATATTACACAGAAAACAAGTGACACATTTAATTTAATATGCTCTGCCCACATCGCTTCATTTCATGACCTCTACAGAGTCAGGGTATAACTTCAGGTATTTAAACCATGTGCCATTTTGTTTAGGCCCCTTGAAAGTTAGCCTAGAAAATTGTGAACCCATAATTAAGTGAGTAGATCTATGCAGCGACCGTGTATTCGCATACTACCAGGAATACGCGAGATTTGTTAAGAAGTGTACACATCAGTATGTTACAGGTGAGGAATAAATGAAGACGGCACATAGCACAAACGAAAAACAAATTTCAGGGTTTCTAAAAATTGTAGCATAAGATGTGAACATTACAACTCTGATAAAGTGAAGTAGAACTAAATTAGAGCAGTTTTAATAAAGATAGTTCAGATGAAGTCTCCAAAATGGCTGTTTTGGCACAGTTTGGCCATTTGTACTCAAATCTAGGGATCTCAGGTTTTAGATGGTTAAAATAAACATCAGGCCTCATATTAAAATATTAAAGTCATAAAAAAAACATACAGACACTCGCTGATTTCCATTGTTTTGTTTGTTTTTTTATTTATATTTTTTTTCTATCATCACTGCACTGCATTGATAAATCATAAAACAGCTCCTGCTGCACATTTAGCAAGCGAGTCCACATCTGGAAGTTAAACAGGTTGAAGGATGGAGCAGCTCTTATGGTTGTCAAGCCAGACTACTGGGTTTAAATCTCTCCCAACCATTGATGCTTTTAAATGTCATTTGACGATCCAGTCACTGTTTTCGAACACATTCAACCGTTGTTTCATCACTCTTCATATCATGGCTAGGGTTCAACATTAAAAATGATGCAGTTAAAGTTAGGGAATCATTGCGACTTACATTAAAAGAGACACTGTAATGTTGCACCGCTTTAAAACATCCGTTTCCTGGATCACCTGCTGCTGAGGCCACGAAGCTTGACACATTAACCAGAAGTTCTCCTGAAAGACACCACTTCAAATTATGTGTAGGGGGATGTAAAAAAGGGATTTATTCGTTCAACAGCATCAATATAATATTTGTTTTATAACCATTAAACATTTGTATTCATCACACAGGATTAAAAGGGTTTTATGATGTGTAATACCAATAATGCCATTTTAATTTACTTATTTGATATTTTTTATAATAAAGGTTTTTTTTTTTTTACTTGACAATCAATTTAATTTGAGTGATTTTAATCAAAATGTGAATATATGTGAATATAATTTTTAATTTAACTTCTTAAGAACAGTGTTTGGACAACCATAACTACATAACATATGGATGACCTTAAGGAGCCCAGTGCTGTTTTGTTTTTGTTTTTTTTTACTTTACCTGTAATGAAGTGTTTTATCATAACAAATGCTATTAATAATTTCTTTGATATCCATGTAATAGGCAATAAATCATGCAGAATTGAACTGGTAATTATTTTTAGAGTAAAAATAAGTCTTAAACTTCTTTCATCCTTTGACAAACTGAGCTTGGATTCCAGGTCACGGGTCTCATTGCATCAACGTGGCAGATCCCGATGTTTGCCTTTGTGGGACAGTCTTCTAAAATGGACAACAGTGAGATCTACGATTCTTACATCAAAATCATACCTCCCCTTAAAAGAAGTGCAGAAGTCCTGGTGAAGACCTTAGAGTTCTTTGGGTGGAGCCATGTGGCGATGATTGGGGGTGGACTGGAAACGAACACTTGGGATAAAGTTGATGCTTTGTGGAAAACAGTGGAGGACCCGCTGAGATCCAGATTTAAACTGACAGCGGAGGTGAAGTTTGACACCAGCAACACTCAGTTGCTTCATCAAAACGTCAAGTACATCTCAACAGTCGCCAGAGGTAAGAGAAGTGTTTCTAATAAAGCCACTTTAGTGCCACTTATCGGTTTCAAACGTGTGACCCTCTGCCCTCCAGTTATTGTGGTGCTGACAAACAGTGAGGATGCCTTGGCTCTGCTGCTGGAGGCCGAGCGTCAGGGTCTGATGAATGGCGACTACGTGTTCTTCCTGGTACAGCATTTTGAGGTCAGTGCAGGCGTGGTGAGTAAACTTTCAAAAACATAACACTAACATACATACTTAAAAGATGGGACAATGGAAGAAATCATTTCTAGGTCTCTGGATTTTTCTCATGATAGCCCTTTCTCTGTTGTGTGTGGGTTTGGCTGACTTGTTGGCATAACAACCTTTTCTTTGTAGTGCATTTTGAGCTGTGAAAAGTGAGAAAAGTGTTATTTAAATAAAGACTGACTGATTATTTGAAAGCTAACAGAACAAAGCTGGGACTACTTTTTGACAGACAATTTATTTTATTTTATTTAACCTTTATTTAACCAGGTAAAAAAATCTTTGAGAACCAGTTCTCATTTGCAAACATGACCTGGCCAAGAGGCCCCAGCAGGAATAAATAACAGTGTGCTGATTGTAAGAATGTAAAATAGTAAAATATCAATGAAGTTTGAGGTGGTTGAATTGATGACTAGTTGTCTCATGATACTATGAGCACGACGAAAACCCGTTCTAAACTAAAATGATTGTTCCATTTAGGCCAAATGTCTATTATTATTATTAATTTTAACTTCTGCTATGTATTTGTTCACATTTTATTAACGTGGTGCAAATCATAATAGATAATACAAGCAGAAGTAAGTAAAATACTGACATTTTATCTTGATTTACACATTTTTATTTAGCCAAAAATGTTATTATCTGATCCTTTGCATCATTAATGTTCATGTGATGCCCTTCACGTTGCATATCTTCATATATTTGTGCAGTATATCTCTGCCTAAATACGTCCTCATGAAATGGTAGGAAGCAATCGTGACCTTAAAGTTAGGGAACTTGAAAAGTTGATAAAGCCATGTGTAAAAAGAAATCTCTCTACAGTATATTTTACATGTGGAATAAAAAAAAAGAAAACTGCTCTAAATGTTGAACTGGTATAACAGCTCGTTTGTTTATAAGCTCCGACTTAACTGTTGGTTCATTTTCCTGTGTCATGCTACACTTTTCAAAGGTTAATAAATGAGAGACATTTTCTGACATTTACCTTTTTTATGATGGACCAACACAAAATGCAATTATGTCCTGAAAAATTTAAATGTTAGACAAAACCTGACTGGTTTGTGCTGAACTTTATTTTCCTAATCAGGATAATTTGTGGAACCATGCCCTGAAGAGTAGGACCAACAAGGCTGCCATCCGAGCTTTCGATATGACATTTATCATAGGCCAGAAAACCTACGAAGGATACGAATATTATGACTTCTTCAAGCAAGTTTTTCAAAGACTAAAAGGAGATCCTTTTCGGAGCAACCTCACATCTAAAAGTGAGGCAAGTAGACATTGATGACAGGATGTAAAATCACAAGTTTAAAGCGTGTTTATTGGAGCTTGATAATATGCTTGTTTTCAATCTGTAGGTCAGCCCCTACTCTGCCTATCTACATGATGCTGTGCTTCTTTATGCAATGGGAATGAAAGAAGTTCTGAAAGATGGCAAAGACCCACATGATGGCCGGGAGCTTCTGCAGAGACTGAAAAACAAAGACAACATTCGATTTTATGGTAGCTATGAGCTATGAGGTCTTAAACCAGAACTATGAAGTTATACAGTGAAACTCAACATCACACGCGTCTTTATGTCATTAATATTCACAGTGGGGGTGGTTTGTATCATTTAAGGAGAGCATCTTAATAGAAAAGTCCAAAGGGTTAGGATTAGAGTTGCAAATTTTAAGGAGACTCCTGGTAAAACATGAGTATTGTAGGCATCAGATTTTGAAAAAGAAGACAACTGTAAGTAAATACACTATAAATCAGTAATTCGGCTCAAAGCAGTATGACTTATAATTCGCAGGTGCCTCCGGGCTAGTTCATTTTGACGAAGAGGGGGAGCGAAATCTGGACTATTCCATTTATGACCTGCAGCATGTAGGGGGCGACACCAAGTTTGCGCCCATTCTCCATTTCGAAAGTCAAACCAAATCTATCAGGTAACGAATTTTATACATCACACATATTACATGAGCACATGGATCAGTCTACAAGTTTGGCATAACCCAAACCAATCTTTCTATCTCATAATGACAAATATTTAGACCAACGGCTATGTTTGGGTCTGTGGTTTGGCCAAAAGGAAGACCTCCCTCCGGTATGCCAGAATGTGGCTTCAACAACGAACTCTGTGAATGGCTGAATAACGGTAAAATACAACAAAGCTGAAAAGCCTTGTACAAAAGTAAATATTCTCCCTCCTTTTTTACCTAATCACACTTATAATCTACCATTTCCTCACAGACATCGCCCTGCTGGCTGTGCTTGTGACCTTTCCCATCATCGGTATGTTGGCAGTTTTGTGCATCGGGGTCCTCCTGCTGCAGAAGTTTAGACTCCAGAATAAGCTGGATGACTCCTGTTGGTGGATGATCAACTACAGTGACATCGCCATCATCAGAGAGCCCACGGTGAGAGCAATCAAGATGAAGTAGAGAATAAAAATGGCATGCCTGTGAAGAATCTTTGCACTGAGTTGTGTGTTTACTTACCAAATTTTGTGTTGAATCTCCTTAGGGAAACCACGGTGTATCCCTTAGCTCTACAGGTAGTCAGAGCGGGAGCGGTAGCTGTCAGACCAATTTTTCCAGCAACAGCTATGACCTGCAGGACAAGACAGGCAAAGAGCACATCTACACCACCATAGGTCTCTACCAGGTAAAAGCGTTAAAAAAAAAGACTACTGTTAAAACTTCTGCTTGTTTCAATAGCACTGTCAGAGTTTGTTTATACTATGAAGCCAAACAAATCTAAATCCAAGATCAGGAAGTCTCAGGAGCAAGAAACCAACAGATGCTTTGGAACTTGTCATACACTGGAGACAATAAAGGCCATATTTTAATAAAATTGGCAAGTAAATCTATATTTTTATGATTTGATTTACTTTTTTTGCAGTGCATGATTATTAAGGTTTGATTAAAAAAAACATGCTGTGACAAAGTTCCACTTTATTCATTTATTCATCAATTATTCGTTTAATTTCTTTGTTTCGTCACTGGGTGATGTCACTGATGCAAATATAATGTTTGAATTAAGTCGTCTCTACTGGTGTATTACAAGTTATATATTTATATCTACAGGAAAAAAAGAACTTATTTTTCTTCCAGCCGGGAGTAACCTACTCATAAATCCCCAAGTGAGCTATAAACATTTTTTTTCTTACCACAGGATGAATGTATGACCTACTTTTTCTTGACTCCATCTTACTAGTAGTTATTGCTTTCACTGGATAACTTGGTGCAGGCATGAGTTATGGTGATTGGTGAGAGTTGGTGTTAATCTACAGAGTAGGGACCTGCGACTTATCTAATCTTTTAATTTTCCTCAAATAATAAAACATCATGTGGCCATTGGAATATTTCTTGAGTGCTGTTAATAAAGATGTCCTTATTTAGAATGAGCTACATAAATAAATAAAGATGAACTTGTTTATCTTTTGCTGGTCATGTTCCTTAAAAAGGTAGACAGAAACAAGAATATACTCACTTTTTCTGGCACAGCATGAACTCAGATTATCTCATTTCCTCAATGCTTGGTTCAACCTCTGTGATCAACAAAGGATTAAGGGGTGCAGCTCCTGAACTGATTTTTTATTTTTGATGTTTTTACTGCAACACTGCTTTAACTCTGCAACGTTCTGAATGACCTTTTCCTTATTCTTACCAAGTAGTTCCTTAACCTAAACTAACTGCAACCCAAAAGTGAAAGCAAGGTGCGAGCTGAAAATAAGGAAGTCTTATCATTTAAATGTGTGAGATTGCATCAATCACCATCTAGCTTCCTTGTTGACTTACGTTTATTATTAATAAATACTCTGGAATGACAGAAATATTTGCTCTCGGTTACAGATCTCTTAAACCAAAGGATATCCTGCATTTATCTAAGACATAAGACATAATTTTTTGGTACAGTATAAGACATTTTTTGAGTAGTTCTTAGTTTAAACCTTAAAACAAACAGCATACTTGCACCTGTTTGCATCACCATGGCTGCAGAATCAGCAATTTACTGATTGTTGTGCAGTTTGTATAGACTGTATTTTATTAAACAATAAGCAGTACCTACAAATCAATACAAAACATGTTCTTAATGAGTAAAAAACTGTGAAAAGCAGGATCAAAAACCTTGAGGTCCTCCAACAAGTTCTGATCATGACCAGCTTGATCCAAAAGCTGGACGATGAGCACATCACACTACAGCATTAAAACCCATGGATGTGCTGAATTGGGAAAAAGATCTTGCTTATGAAATTTGTTTTTTTTTTCTAAGCAGAGAAAAGTGAAATTTATCTATTTTGTAATTACAAATATCTCTTTAAGAAGATCACATCCTAAATATTTTCTGACTGACGATATGTTTTACTTTGATGCAGGGAAATCAAGTGGCGATAAAGTACCTGAGGAACCATGAAAGCTGCAATTTACAGAAACCTTCGATCATCGCAGAGTTCAATGTGGTAAAGTTCCTTATTTTGTTGAACATCAAAGATCATTTATCATTTTTGCAGTCTATTAGATTTTATTAATTAAGTACACGTAAAGTAACCTTTCAAAATCCCTAAATACTGTGGTTTTCAGGTGATGCCACAGTGGAAACAATAATTTAGCTTAAAACTGCAAATTTCTACTTCCATTAAAATATACACTGTGTTGTTAACCATGTTAAACTCTTTAAGATAGATGAAGGAGATGAAACATGAGAACTTGGTGCAGTTCTTTGGTGTGTGCATTGAACCACCAAACATTTGTTTGGTAATCCAGTACTGCAAGAAAGGCAGTCTGAAGGTGAGTTTAAAAAGCAAATAAACAAAAAAGCAAACTAAATTTTTGCATGTTAAGTGGAGTTACAACCACACATGGTCAGACATTTAACTGGAAAGTGTTTTTAATCTTTTTTTTTCTGTTACTTTTCTGCAGGACATTCTGAAGGCTCCGGATATTGATCTTGATGGGATGTTCAAGCTTTCATTTGCATATGACATTGTCAATGTGAGTGTGTTTAGAAATGAAGGTGCTCAGAAAGTCACTTATAACAACTGTTTTCTAATTGTGTTCATCTCTATCGCAAAGATTTTAGAATTAACCAAACAGATACTTTCAGTTGAGAGAAATTTCTGTAACATCTAAACAGATAGATGACAGTAAAATTCAAACCAGTGCTAAATCATTTAACAGTTTTTATATCACTATGACACTCAGAATCACGCGATACACCACTTCATACCATGTGTGAAACACCCTTAGTTCAGAAAAAAATTTCCCCGAAAACCTCTGAACATGCTTTAACCTGTTATAATTATGAACCTTTCATGATTTAAATGTGTTAATCATGATATAGGGAATGGAGTTCATTCACAAAAGCACCCTTAAATTTCATGGGAACCTGAAGCCCAGCACATGTCTAGTAGATAGCCGGCTCCAGGTCAAACTTTCTGGCTTTGGATTATGGGAGTTTAAATATGGAAGCAAAAACAAGATCATCCCAGCGGAAACCCCCAAATATGAAGGTGAGTCAATTAAAATCAAAGTATTCAGTACAGATCAGGAGGAAGAGAGTAACATATATCAGCTGATCTGAATTTGTTGCAGAGATGTACTGGACAGCCCCTGAACTTCTGAGACAAGTTGGTTGTTCAGTTAAAGGAACTCCCAAGGGAGATGTCTACAGCTTTGGAATTATAATGTGGGAACTTATGTACAACTCCAAGGCTAGCCCGTACCAAGACTTCAATCTGGACCCCAAAGGTTGTTATGATTCCTTCTTTTACTCTTAGCAACTCAATTATTTTTGAGTTGTTGGATGCTGGAGCTTTCTGCAGCACACTCTACAAATAAAAATGTTATATTCCTATACAGAATGGTCATGTTTTAGCTCTTTGTCCAGCAAAAGAATCAAACTAAATTGCACCCCAGCACGTTTAAGTCTTGCTGTATGTTTCCTTCAGAGATCATCATGCAATTGAGAACACCTTTCCACGGGGAACCTCTCCGACCAGTGCTGTCAGAGCAAATGTGTGATGATAATGTCAATGCACTCCTCAGTGCCTGCTGGAGTGAAAACCCTGAACACCGACCACCATTTGGATCCATACGGAGGCGACTGAAGGACATCAGTCCAGACAGGTATGAGTGCTTTTATTTGCCTACATATACCATAAACTAAAATATTAAAGGTCTCCTATTATACATTTTTTCAACTATTTCACATAGGTGTCAGAGGTCCAATAACATTGTTTTCAAAGTGTGTTACCCCAAATTCAGCCTTGGTCAACAATTTCAGCCATTCAAAATGTGTCTCTTTGAGCTCTAATGAGAATGGTCTGTCTATGTGTCTGAACTTTTAAATGTTCATGAGTGGTGCCTATCCACGCTCCTCTGGGAGAGGATCTGGCTTTCGCTGGTGCCTGCTTGGAGATTTTAGAGGGCAGGCTCTTAGAAATGACTAAAATGTGACTAAAATTAAAAAGCATTTTCGTGCTGAAGACTAACACTAAAACTGAGATGCCTGCCAAAAACAACACTGTATGGGACCTTTAAGTTCCCGTCTTCATAAGAACTGTTTTGTTTCCTTTAGATTTGAATGAAAAGGTGCAGAGCTCATGAATGGGTCAAACTAGTGCAAGAGCCAGTTTCATAGATGTTTTAAATGTATCGTCCACATCTTGGCAAGCAGATGAATTTTCCAATCACTGTTGGTCAAATCTGTTTTTTAAATATCTTCCTTAAGAACTAGTAACCTAATTAAGATAATTATGATTTTCTGTTATTTAGCCATGCAAATATCCTGGACAATATGGTGGATAAGTTGGAGAAGTATGCAAATCACCTGGAGGAGGTGGTGGAGGAACGAACCAACCAGCTCACAATGGAGAAAGCCCGGTCAGACAAACTTCTCTCCAGCATGTTACCGCGGTACGGTCTGCATCCAAACAAGCTATAATTTTATTATTAGTGGACTTCCTCAGCCTTATTACGCTCGTGCTGTTTTTTTTATGGATGTAGGTACATTGCAGATCAGCTGATGGCAGGAAAATCTGTGGAGCCACAAAGTTTTGACATGGTGACCATATTCTTCTCAGACATTGTTGGATTCACCTCCATGTGCTCCGTCAGCTCTGCAATGGAGGTTGTAGCGTTCCTCAATGACCTCTACAGTCTGTTTGACGACATCATAAGGATATATGATGTCTACAAAGTAAGAAGCACTGATTATGAGAATTTTGTTGCAGATAAGAAGCTGTTAGTATTAGTAAAGTTAATGTACGTTGTTCTTTTAAGACAATTATTTTTGATACTTTGGTTTACATTTTTATTTACTTAATTAACTAAACAAGTTTTCATATTATATCCAGTTATGGAGCCTACATCTAGTTAATGGAATAATAAAACAAGCTAGCATTTGATTAGCTTAGCTTAGTATTAAGAATGAATACCGACAAATATCTGGGCTCTAAAGGTGGATTTATAGTCATGCGGCGTCTG